>NC_137497.1:24913720-25076220 GCF_041902795.1 Electrophorus electricus | reverse complement strand
GGAATATGGATGGTCACAAGCCATCAAATAAAGCAACTCAAGAGATCCAGTTGTGCACAACCGCACTGTTTCACAATACCAAGCCAGCTTGTGTACCGCGACAATTCTGTCTACTGGCTGTGATGCTGCGTACTGTTCTGGCACTGTTAACATCACGAGGCAAGCGGCAGTACTGGGTCTGTGAACCTTTACTGTAAAAACATGGAAAAATGAAATTGCATGCGTGTGTGCGTGTGAGAGAGAGAGAGAAACTGGCAGACCCTCCTCACCTCCAGGTCCATTAGTAAAAAAGATTTTCTTCATCTGGGAATCTAAGTTGCTATATTTTGCTGGTCATGTTAACTGTAGCACAACAATGTCCTGTAGGTCACATAAATAACGTAAGTAGCCTAATGTCATAATAACAAATATGAACAGGAATGATCAACCACTACAAACAGAATGTTAAAATATTAAAAATAACGAGTTGATTACAAATCGTGTAAACATTTAGAAAGTGAAACTTAACCAGAAAACCCATATTTTATCATTTAACCAATGAAAGATAGAAAATCACAACAACAAAAAACAACACAATAACATGTCGAAAAGATCTGTGCTAACATTAAAAGGCATCACTGTTGTGTCACCATAGCAGCCACAGCAGCTAGGGTTTTTACACAGGATACAAGGTTTCATTACATTGCGATTAGCAAACTAACATTTTCAAAAGAAACATAAAATATAAAATAATATTTCTGTACCTGTGATGATATATAAACATGTAAAAAATTGCTTGTTAATATGTGTGTTTGTTTGTTTTTGTGTGTGTGTGTGTGTGTGTGTGTGTTTGTGTGTGTATGAGTGAGAGACAGACTTGGCTCCCCTGGTAGAAGGAACAGAATGAATATAGTTAGCAAATGAAAGAAAGTCCGCAGGAACTAAAATTTGTCTATCCCTTCCAAAACAAAACCCATTAAAATGTACATAGCACATAAAATGTCAAAAGGGATTGAAGAATAAAACCATGTTCTACTCCCAAAATTATTGGACGGAGTTTAACTCGACGCAACCAACCTCCTGATCTATGAATAAAAGCTTTGAGTGGCGTGCGGTCCAACGCACCTATATAATTGCTCCGAAAGTGTTTGCACACACAAACGGCATAATACATGCAGGTAAGAGAAAGATGTAAAAGTAAAGCAACATGGAGTTGTTTTGGTGAAATTGATAAGACAAACATTCATACGTTTATCAGAACCTGAATATAATATCTTGTGATAGTTACCGTCCACCACAGAGTGCTCATATGAACTGTGTGTTTGAGATGCACATATGCTGTGTGTATGTATGTATGTAAATGAGAACACAGGATTAATACAGGAAAGTTTGTATATTTTAACTAAGTAGGTAAAACAAAAATATATTAAGAAAAAAATGAACTTACCTTTGATTTTTTTTTTGTGGAGAGTCTTCCATGTTGTCTTTGAAGGGGAGCTTTATGGGGAATTGTCCTGCTTAAAGACAGGAAGTGACATCACACAATTTCCTGTTTTTCCTTGTATTAGTTTCCAGTGGAAATTTCATGAGTGGAGTTTTGATGATGACTTATGTTGGAGAATTTATGATTGCTGATTTTCTTTTATTGAACTTGTAACTTGTAAATGCTAAATTCTCTTTTTTTGAACATTTTGTTTGCTTTTGTAGTGATTTCCAGATGAATCCTTGAAGCTTTCCATCCAATTGTTTAAAAAAAAAGTTGATATCTGGAGGCTTCACACAAACCCCCCTGCTGACTAAACCTTTATTGTCATTTCAACTATTTGTGATGGATCTCTTGGCTGTTTTGCACCAGTGCCAACGTGGGAATAGTCACTGCCAACAATAGAAATAAAAACACCTTAATATGATTTTGTGTGGTTCATTCATTCATCTAATCTGTTTTTGATGTGTAGGTAATGGTTTTGGAGGTCTACTAGTGTCAAAAAACAGGTTGATGTCAGTCAATGTTTAAATAAATCAAATAGGACATGAGATGTTTATGTTGAGATGTTTTTAGGACTGTTGCAGTATTTTTCAAAGATGGGAAAATGGTTATGCTTATGAATACCGTGGTGACTTCATTCACCTTTATTAAGAATTAATATTTTTTCCTCTGTGATTGGACTCAGTTGGTTTCGCTTTTTCGAAATAACTTCCCCGGCTTTGAAAACACTTTCACATGGTACTGAGGAGGCAAGGGTGCACAAGTATCCCACAGCAAGCCTGTAGAGATTTGGATATATGCACCTCTGCCTCTCCCAGTACTGGAGGGGATCCTGTGTTCTGCTGATGTTCAGTTCTGCGAGGTCTGCACTTCAACTGTGGCATCAGCAGTGACATTGTGAGTTCTTCTGGGCTCCATGAACGTGGTATCAAAATCACACCACAGTTTGTTTCCTGAGAAGCAAAACCAGATAATATGAATGAGGTCATAACTCTGAAATTGACTTTAATCCAATGCAAAAATACTAACCAGGTCTTTCAGCTACAGCATCCTGTGATGTTGAAGCTGCAGCTGGGGTTGAATGTGACTGTCTAGACCCTATTGCATTGGCACATTCAAAGGTGAGTTGTTTTATTCCTTCATCTGCCTTTTTTAGGCTAAAGGATCCATCTTGGGTCTAGCAGCGTTCCCAGCGATATAATGCTCATGCTGTGTGGAGCTTTTCCCTAAGGAGCCTGATGAGGTCTCTCCCAGTTCACTAGCTACTGGGACAGTTGCCTTTGCTGCCTCTTCATGGAGCATCTTTTCCACCATTTTCAATAATAGCACCACTTTGGAGCCAGATACCTTTTTCTCCTCTGACAGCACCACAATGGCCTTGTGAAAAGGAGACAGTATAGACAGGAGCTCACAAACATTATTGTACTCATCAGAGGTCAGCGCAGGAATACCAGTTTGTAAGCCTGCCAGTGCTTACAGGCTCCCTGAGTTCTACTAATCGCTCCAGCATTTGAAAGCTGCTGTACCACCTTGTTTCAACCTCCTGAATCAGTGTCTTTTTTGGTTTTCCCATATGCTCTTGAACAAGGTCCAGCTTCTCCTTTAACGATAAAAACATAAACGTTACATATGTAGCAATATAAACAATGTGTAAACAAATGTGAAAATGTTACTAACTTTGACACTTGTGCTGCTTCTAAAATAGCTCACCAGCTTCCTTGCCTTTGTAGGAATGGCAGATTGCACTGGGGTTAGTTCAAGACTGGGGTTAGTTTTTTAACAACTATATTCAGGGTGTGAGCAATGCAGAAGGTATGATGCAGCTTGAGCTGTTTGCCACAGGCAATCATATCAGATATGCCATCAGTAACTAGACATGTTACTTTGGATTTTATTTCCCATTCTTCCATAAGGCCAAATTTGCAGCTGTGTTGTCATCTATAAAATGGCAGGTCACAGCCAAGTAGTTTGTCTTCTGTCAAACTCACTGCAGGAACTTTCTGGAGCTCAGCTTTGGTCTTCTCTTTCTCTATTTGATGTTGGGCCTCAACCACGGCCTTTGCAGTCTAAAGAGAAGGAAGAAAATATAATTTTTTTAATACTCCTCTCATAATTTATCCATGGCACCACACAAACTTTCCTAGTTGGGAAAATATAGGTTGGATCAAATTTTGCTATGAAGTCCCTGAAGCCTTTATCCTCAACTGTGCTAAATGGCTGTGTGTCTCTAACAATCATGGAGACCAAAGCCTCATCCAGCTCTTCCTTTCTGGTCACTGCTTTGTAAAGATTAGATTACACTTTGTCATTTTTACACTTTATAATCCAATTCAAACTGCAAATAACATTTCAGGTGCAGAGAATAATGCAGTATATAAATATGTATATACAGTATATACACATTATATATATATATGCATATTAATGTTAACAGTGAATAAAATAAAATCAGGTTATGGTTTAATTACAGTATTTGCATATCAGAAGTAATTACATGAACATGTGCACATGTTTTGTTTTTATTTTGTGCTGTGTGAGGAATGTAGCATCGTGGTCAATGTCATTATTATCATGGTTGATTAACAAATATGAAAATTGGAAACGCATACCCACCTTGGCTGGATCCAACTCTATCCCCCTCATTATACATGACAAGTACAGTAACATAGATGAGGTGTTTTTGTTGTATCTCAGTGGCTTGGAATGGAAAAAAAACAACTTGTGAATATTATAGTAGTAACACATTTCATTATTTACAGGCATATTATGTGCAATACCTTATTTGGAGAGATCTGCTCAAAGTGTTTCCATACAGGGGAAACCCTTTTCCTTTTAGCAGGCTCCATGAAAACAAGCTCATCAATGTCACAGGCAAATTGACAGAACACAAACATGCAAATTTTGCGTGGATCCATTGCGCTTCATGTGTGTTCATAAATTGCACCAACACTCGAAATGCTTCCTGAACCAGTGAGGTTTCAGGCATCATCAGTGATGTCATTCGTCCTTAAAGAATCAAGCCTCGATACATGTTTCATAAAAGACTTCCTGGATCTCTCTACATGCGCTCCGAAGCCTCGGCACAGTAGGGACCATCACTAGTATCTCACTTGGAGTGAGGAGTAGGAGTGAAGGGTGAGAGTGAGGAGTGAGAGTGAGGGGTGAGAGTGAGGAGTAGGAGTGAGAGTGAGGGTTGACACTGAGTAGGAATGAAGGGTGAGAGTGAGGACTGAGGGTGAGGGGTGAGATTGAGGAGGAGGGGTGAGAGTGAGGAATAGGAGTGATGAGTGAGAGTGAGGTGTGAAAGAGTAGGTGTGAGGGGTGAGAGAGTAAGTAGGAGTGAGGGGTGAGAATGAGGAGTGAGAGTGAGGGGTGAGAGTGGGTCGGAGTGAGGGGTGAGCATGAGTAGGAATGAGGGGTGTGAGCCACTCAAACCAGGAGGTGCACTGCATTAAAAACATCAAGGAGGTTTTTAATTAACATGAAGCATTAACAACAGATCCTGACATTCTACCCATCAGTGAGGAAAAAGGAGGTTGTTAAAACCGCTCTGTTAAAGTTTGTCACTAACAGAGAGAGATAGAGAGGGATGGGGGGGAGGGAGAAAGAGAGAGAGAGAGAGAGAGAGAGAGAGAGGGGGGGGGGCTTACTGTGTGGCTGTGTCAGCCTACGTCAGTGTCTGTCAGTAGCACATGGTCACTGTTTCCTGTCTTCTCCTTCTTTGTGTCTGAACTCCTCCTGCCGTCTCTGACTCACGTCTCTTCCATTTGTCTTTGTAGAGTGAATCAGTTTCAGTTTAAATAGAACTAATAACAGTTAATGCAAAAATGGTGACGATTCATCAGAAGCCAAAATCAGTTAAATTTTTGGTTTTGTTTGTTCTGTTACTTTGTATAGTGAGTTTGTAAAATGCTGTGTGTGTGTGTTATGAGTATGTATGTTATAGTTGGCAGTAGCTTTTTGTTAGTTCTATGCTACTGTGAATATTCCTAAGAGAGATGAGCCGAATCACAGCACAAATCTTGTCCTTTTGAGCCCCTTGAGCCCCCAACTCTGCTTTTAACACCTCACTGGCTCTTGGGGTTTATCTACCACTGGGTGTGTCTGTGTCTTGCTTCACCCCTCAAACACAGCACTGCTACTGCACCATTATACATCCTAGTTTAGCCACTCATTCCTGTTAAATACATGGAGAACAGGAGCAGGCCTATTTAAGAGTCCAAATCCACACTGAGGGTGTAGGGGATTTACACTCACTCAGTCTATTAGTCAAAGACTCCATCTAGGGCCTGGTCCCCCTCTTCACCATCCCTCCTTCTGCTGCTGTCAGCTCCTCCGGACGGAGCGCAGGGCTCTGGGTAAATGCAGTAGGAACACAGTGCGTTGTCTAAACATATGGGCCTACCAAACAGTCTCCCCCTCACAAGCCCTGATAAGAATGCTCTTGTGTTGTAGAGTCAACTGGGAGGCTCTGTCAGCCCGGAGATCAAAGCTGCTTTGTATTCCTGAAGGAGAGCAGGTTGTGAGCGTGTGCGTCTGCCTTCATGTGTGTGCAGGGACAGAAGACTGTAAGACAGCAGCCACTTCCAATGATCAAGTCCACCATTTCAGTCATTTTCTTTTGGTTCCTTCATTTTAACAGGGCCACCCTGTTAAAATCTCCATGGCCTGTTTGGATTCAAAACCAAAGAAGCGGGTCTTCCTGTGTGTGGCTCATCTATAACTCATGGACTCATAACAACCCTGCAACCAGTGTGTGTGGGTGTGGGTGTGGGTGTGTTGGTGTGGGTGTGGGTGTGGGCGTGTGTGTGTGGGTGTGGGTGTGGGTGTGGGTGTGGGTTTGGTTTGGTTTGGCCCCACATTAAAAGTGCAGATGTGTAAATCTCCCCTAGTCACCAGTCTGTTATTATCCAGCAGGTCTAGTCTGTGGCTGGGAAATCCAATATTGATCCAATCAAATCCAGTCCACATATCGGCTCTCAGCAATACTCCTGAACCTGCAATGATCACTGTTCATCAATGTGTGTATTATATGGCCTGTGCATCTGACAGCTCACCACTGAATCTCCAAACAGTTTTCCAGCAAGTTGCACAAAATTGCTCCAAAGATATACCATCAGGACAGCACCCATCCACCTAACTCACAGGGTACTTCTGTGCGCTGAGTCCGGATAGAGACAGTGTGGGCTGGTTTAACAGGGTACCACCTTTCTTTTTCAAAGCTGGAGGTTACGGACAGTACTTGACATGATAATTAAAGAAAGAAGATAACTGTAATTCTCTGTGGATTTGAATCCAGCAGTAAGCAACCCCCCCCCCCCCCCCTTAGGAAATATAATTTTTAATTTGATTCATTTAGAATAAAGTTAGTTAATTTTCTGAAAAATAAATGGGCTTGTTGGGATGGCTCTTTATTAAGGTGTATGCGTGTGTCATATCACAAGATTCCTCATCACACTACAATACCCAGCAGGCTGTTTGTCACCCAACCCAGGACTCAATCAGTCATGAGAATCTCATCAGATCATCATCACCCGAATATTGAACTCACATGTGTATCATTTAGGAACAGGTATATAAGCTGGTCTAAAACCTCATCACGTTGCAAAGTATTGCCTCCAGTTTTCTTTATGTGCCAAGCACTTTTTCTGTGATTCTATTTCTGTGCAGCGGACCTTGGATTTTTTGTTTCTCGTTACTGATTTTTGCCTGCCCCTTTGGATACCTTTGCCTGGAGGTTTTGGATTGTCTTTCTGGTTTTGGATACGGACTGTTTCACCACGATTCACACTACTCTCGCTACCTGGCCCATCTTGTTGCAACCTTTTCTTTCTTTCACTATGTGGAACCACAATAAAACCCTGTCATTTATTGGTATGTCATATAGCAAACATGTTTATCATGTTGATTTGTGTATGCGTCCGATATGGTACTGAAAGCCTTCATTCCAGAAACCTCTGCCTTTCCCTTCATGCAGTGATTTTATTTTATACTAATGCAATGCCTTTTAAATACATTATTTTACTATTCACATTTTACAAGGTTTCAAAAATCCAAATTTAGTCTATTGATAATATATCAGTGCATTAGTTTGGTTTCAGAAAATAAAATGTGTGATATCATTCATCTCTAGCAGTGAGAGTCTACATAGAGACTATATAGATCATCTGTTGATATTCAGTTTGCGTTAGCTTTCCTTTAGCCTTCATCAGTGCTCAGTTTCTGACCACAGAGCTGCTGTTGTCTGGATAAACCCTGTGGCACTATCATGGCAGTGTTAACGCTATGTTGAGAATTTGCTTTAAAAGAAAACAACAGTTATCAGCTGTCCTGTGGTCAGAAACTGATTAATGTGAAGCAGAGCAGCCAATGACTTGCACACTAACAGATAAGCAACAGTCTGCAATCGCACATCTCTACCGCGAACGCAAGGCAGGTGGAGATTGTGTGAACTCTTTAAAAGTTTCTATATTTCTATATAAATATGACCGAAGATGTTTTGTTTTGGTTTTTTTTGGGTTTTTTTTTTGCTGCCCACTGATTGAAAACGCCTTCAAATTAACTGCTTATCTCAGAGGTTCACGTATTTTTGCCACTTACAGATATGTAACATGAGATCATTTCTGTCATTAAATAAATGAGTACGTATTATATTTTGTCTAATTTGTTTAATTTGGTTATTTCTATTGGCTTTTATAACTTATGTGAAAATCTGATGATGTTTAGGTATTTATACAGAAATATCTAAAGGGTTCAATTTTTAAGTGCCACTTTAGGAGTGGAAGGTAGATGTTAAAGTTGATAAAACCCTTTACTGCAATGTAAAACAATGTAACCATTTATTCTTCATTTGATTATATACCCACAGTTATTTTATCACAGACATGCCCAGGGTCTTCAGCTAAGAGAATTCGACATGATCAGTGATGGTATAGCTGGCAGTTCATGAACACTATTGAAGACAAAAGGTTGCAACCCTGCTGGCACGGTGTCCGTCATCTTCTTTAGATAAAAACAACACACTCTGAGGGATCCAATGTAGTTTTTCCCAAAAAAGTCCAATAGCACCCCCTGGATGCTGGACAGTAGACCTAGAGGAGGATCTAAGCACACTAACCTGCTCCACAAAGAAGAGGCTGCCAGGTTGTTATAAATAAGAACACATCCTTTATATGACAGTTGAGGCCTGGCTATGAAGCTACAGCCTTCCATAGATATTTGTGTTAATAATCATGTTTGTGATTATTTAAACCCTTGTCAGTGTGCATTATTGTCAGTCATTTTCACGTCCATGTTCACAGTTATTGTTCCTGTTAGATTTCATGTTTATGTCTCTGTCCACTGTCTCAGTGCCTGTGTTTGTGTTCACTGCTTGTGTTAGATGTGAGTGCCGATATTTTCAGTGTTGGTCAATAAATGTTTGTCTCTGTCAAGTGAATCTGTACGTCCTGCTCCTTGCCCTGCTGCACTTGGGCTATTATAAATACAAGGAAAGATTTCTTTCCTGATATAATTCTGACACACAGGTAAACAGGAATGGAAAAGACCTCCTGCAGCTCTGTCAAAGTCTGGGTTCTGTACATTGTTAGTGGTAGGTTACAAGGGGACTCTTTGGGGAGATCCACCTTTTGCTCACCTCTTGGCAATACGGTCGATTACATGATAACAGATTTAGATCCATGATAACAGATTTAGATCCAGAAGAGTTCCAGAAAGCAATCAGCTCTCATGAAATTCAAACACTTTTAGGCAGATTTCTGGACACCACATACACTTACAAATATGAATAATATTTTAGTACAACTGTCCAAAAATGTAACCTAAGACAAGTAAGGAACAAACCAAAAAAACTGATAAGTGGTTTGACACAGAATGTCAGAAAATTAGGAAAGAACTGAGAAAGCTATCAAAAACACAAAACCCCAAATAATGTAGATTTACGCCTTCAGTATTGAGACACACTGAGACTCTACAAACGTACACTCAGTATCAAAAATGTACAAAAACTAACCTACATCACCTATTGGAACACACAAACACAAGCACAAAGCAAAATGCAGTGTTATCTGACCCTAAAATGTCAGTACACTGTAGCAGACTACCTGTACACAGTGACTGACATTAAACACAGAACCACATTGACAAAGTGCAGACTCAGGGAACACAGCCTGGTCAGCCAGACCAGAGAATATAAGACGTTATGGCTGCCCAGAGAGCAGAGACACTGTCAGCAGTGTAAAAATGACACTGTGGAGACAGAGCTGCACTTTCTCACTGAATGTGAAACATACAATCAAATATGACAAATTCACTTTACAAAATTTGAGACGATCCACCCCAACTTTAAGTGTCTATAGAACACTGAGAAACTGCCCATCCTATTGGGTGAAAAAAAGCAAGCAGCACTTTAGCTGGGTGATAAATATCTGCCTGTCATAACATGAGAGACAGAGAGTAGCCCAACCAAACATACACACACACACACACACACACACACCTAGTCTGTAAAAACCTATCAGGACTTATCTAATTATTAATTTTTTCCCATCCTTAGTTACATCTTTCCTTTCACTTCTTCCAGTTATTATTATACCAATTACTTTTATTTTCAAGTTCTTTATTATAACAGAATTCTTAATTTCCTTAATTGCAAAGGTTCGCTCATGTTGTAATACTGCTATGGCAATACTGCATATGGTCATGTCAGTAAAGTTTACTGAATTGATTTGAATTGAACTGAGAAAGAGAGAGAGAGAGAGCCGCATGGGGACCCAGACTCCGGATGGAGGGAGAGAGAGAGGGAGGGCCACACGGGGACCCAGACTCCAGATGAACTAAGTATGTTGTTACATATGCAAACATAACAGCACACAACAGTAAGTAAACATAACAGTAAGTACTAAAAAGAAGAAAGCTCATTTCCTGTCAAGAGCTTTATTTTGAACTTGCTTTCCTTCATTCCACAGCTGCTATCATTTAAATAGTATTAACATTATTCTCATAACAAATATGTTTGTTGTCCTCTCTTTACAAAACTCCCATTTCAGTCTTCCATATGAGTCAAGCTTGAGTTAATTACACTAGGGAGGGTCGGTGCCCGTTTCTACCTTCCCTCATTGTCGGTGTTCTGATGATTTTTCCTACCTTGTTTAAACACCAAAACATTTATAGTTAAATATTTGGGCATTTATATAAAAAATACCTATAAATAATTCACAAAATAAACTGAGGAGCTGATGTCATGTAAAAAATTTAAGATAGCGGTTGTAAACAATCGTTTCTTGAATTGGTCTGTGTAATTTTGTTAAGCTCTTGTAGCCTCCTACAGTTTCTGTGCAGCCCACCTACTGAGACTGTTAGAAGATCTTTAGAAGCAGCGAAAACTGTGGAATCTACAATTTAGATATAAAATGTTTGTCTGTCTGTGTGTTCTGGGATTAAGATGAGGTAAATTTATTTGCTTATGCTACAGCCTTTTCCTTGAACAAAACATCTGTAAATGTAAATGTAAATGTTCCATTTTAATAGTTGCTAGTTGCACTGCACCATATTGCACACCTTCACCCTGAGCTGGATAATTGTATAATTGTACAATTGTATATAATCATATTCATGTTTATTCATTCTCTTTATATTAATTTATTTATCTGGACATATTTATTCATCCAGATTCACATAAAAAAAAATCCCTCAGGCAAATTCTGTTTTATATCTTAGACTTTATTTTTCTTCAAATTTACAAATGAATTTACAAATCTATTTTAGAATCCATTTCAGTTTAACCTTACTGATCTCTATATTTTTCTGTATCTCTCGGTTTATGGGCACAAGTCACCAAAGGCATTTCACTGCCAGTTCTACTGTGTATGACTGTGACAAAGAAACTGTGATGGCGGCGGTTGAATGGAAGTGAGAGGCGGGGTTGCAAAGAGGTGCTCTTTATTATCCATAGTGGTCGTGATAACAGAAGCTCTAAACAAAACACAAATGGTAGAGATCTTTACTCTTCCTCAGAAAGACACGATGACTCTGTTTGCCTTATTCTAGAAGGACGACTAATGCACAGCCTCGTCTCCTGGGATCTGTGGGTTTAAATATGGCAGAGTGAATAAGGAACATGTGAAGGCAATCAGTAATCGGGGACGGGGCGGGTACGAGGTGTGAGCCTTAGCAGGAGTGGGCGTGTCCCTCCTGCTTTCTGGCTGACCAACCGTAACAGAAACTTTGTTTTGATTTGATTTAATATGAAGGTATGACGTACGGCGTCGCGCGAACTTTGACATCGTAGAATTCTTTCATTGCCGTTATCCGTAAAATTCTATTGTACAGGCGAGACGTCCTAATGGCAGAACTAACGGCCAACGGATATTGTCATCTGTAGCTAAATTATTAATCCAAACTCTTACAATTGAGCAGATCTGTTCAGTGTGTAAGCCTACCTGGTTTAGGTTATAGACAAAGGAATCCATTGAAAATCGACTTCTGTCAATTAACAGACTTCCAGTGGTGAGTTCAGACTCGGCTCTGCTGAATAAATAGTGGGATTTTGACAAGGCTTTACAATAGGTTTACCTATGTATGCATTACTATTACTAATTACTATCACTACTATTACTAAGTTTAAGTTTGTAATAACAGAGGTTGGCAGTGGTAAATAATTAGCTAGCCCAACTGACTGTCCTGTCACGAGGCTAAATAGTTGTTTGAATTCGAGTAAACAAACGCGCAACACTAGAAATGAAATTGCTGTAAGGTAACAGCCAGTCTGAAACAGTAGTCTACTATTCCGTTTTACTTACAAAAACGGCTCTTTAGCCTACTGCAAAACCTATTGTGAATGTAAGCCAGTTTTAACGAATACCACATTATGCAAGTAGCTATGTGCTGTATATTATAGGCGATATTATCTAAATAGCTTATCGTAGTCAATTAAGAGACTTGTTGTATTGTTTTATGCTCACGGCGGAGTCCACGTGGTAGGGGTGACTTGTTGTCTTTGATTTGTTATCTTTGCTGTCTTAAGTTGAGCTTTTTGTCCTACGATGCAGAGCACAATATGGCAAACATGATTATCATTAAGCATATATTCTGTAACTGTTACTTTCTCAAATTCTACAAATTGTAAAGGTTCGCCGCTGACAGTCACTAGGTGCCACTAGGTGGCAAACAGCTCCACCCCCCGTGCTCTGTAAAACCATAACACATAACCGCGTTTGCTTTATAGATAAAGATTTATAATGTGACGTCAACTAGGTTACTATATATTCACCGAGCAATCATTTGTGTTAAAATGCCTTAAATAGCTAATTGTTTAAATGACAGCAAACAAAACCTTAAACACAGCACTGTAAAAATTTTCAACAGCGTGTACTTACTTTTTTTAAAAAAGTATCCTTTAAAATCGATGTTTCCTGTAATACTAATGCATTGCAAAGTCATATGATATGGAGCAGCCATAGATTTAAACGGTTGGGCTGTGATTTTGTTGTAAGAATTTTCATTTTGTGTTATTTGTATATTTGGCAAGTAGCCATTGAATGCTGGCAAGACAGAATGTCATCATAACATTGCATTTTCACAACATTACTGTCACGTCCACAGACAGGAGAGTTCCCCGTTTCCCGGGCAACCTAGTCACGTCCAGGTTTTCGTCCTTCTCCATGATTCCCTGTCTCCTCCCCTTTCACTTCGGATGGTTATCGTTTAGCCTTGATTAGTGTCTACTTAACCCCTGTCTCTTTTACGGCTTGTTTGTTGGTCGTTGTTTGTTGTCTCTGATTAGATCTCGGTTGTTCTCACTCATATGTTTAGTTAACTCCCGTATAATCCCGCTTCCCGTTCCTCGTCCCACGTTCATGTTTTCTCCCCGCGCTCTCTGTTTAGTTATCTTCGCTGTCCATGCTGCTTTACTTGTCTCGTTCCGCTACCTGTATCTTCGTCGTAAGTTTTGTTTGTTTCGCTCTTTATGGCGTCCCTCATTAGTTCCGTTTCACATAACATCCAGCACGTCGGCACTTCGCGAGTGTGTTCACTCGCCACTTCTCCCGCGTTACAATTACAACACATTACACAAGTTTGTTTTATATTAATACTTAGTCTCTGCAGGTTTGTTTGTTAACGTTTTTTATTGGATGAACTTGGTTTAGGCATGGGAGATGTAGAGCATCCACTGTAAAACCTCAATTGTGCCAATTTTATTTTTATGTATTTATTTATTAACTTACTAATGCAAGTCTATTAATACTAGTGTGTACCTTTTAGTTAGATAAGTCCTTCCCCAAAAACGTCCCAGCAAGCTGTCTTACTTTTCATCAGTGTTATATTACTTTTCTGTTTTTTACAAATGTAACTTATTGACTATTGTACAGGTAATCATAAAATATTAGCCTAAGCCTGTTCTTTTAGGGCTACTTTATTGTGAATTCTGGGTGCTGCACTGATATCCCCCCTCCCCCATGCTCGTGTTGTAGTCTAGAAGAGGCATCGTGGGCATACGCCGGTTATTTCAAACTATAAAACACCAAATCTCTGACTCATAATGAACCGTCTCTGGTTCTTAACTAAATTACAAAACGGGTTAATTTACTGACCAACTCTAAACCTTTCTCTTCGCTGACATGATTGTTTTATCATTGATTAAAGTAAATCACTAAAGCCAGTGTGAATAGGTTTGGGTTCCTACAGGTGGCAGGTAAGGGGTTAACTATGGAGGGAACAAAGGGCATGTCTGAAACATCCTTCCAAGAGTTATTGGATAATCAGAAGCTAACCTGCCTAAAAGACATCATGGACACTGTCCAAGTAAGTGATGTTGATTTTTGGTGTTTGTTACATTTAAATGATGGCAAATCACACAATTATTTATTTGACTAAGAATTAAATGTTTTTAAGGAAATGGAAGGCTCTGACCAAGGACATGCCAAAAAGGTTAAGCATCTTGACATGTAGTAATTTTAAATAATGTTAAAATAGCCCTTTGACATATAATAATATACACCGAGTCACTGTTTTCATCCAATATAAGAGGTATTTCTCCATGTTTGTATTGTTTTAAAAGCTCACCAAGCTGGAGATTGTGACATCTGTCTCAGTTCCTCTTGTGAGGAGATACCTGCCAGCTCTAATCGACACCTTTGGAATGGGAGCTGCTGTTCTCACAAACAAATTTGAGGAAGTCTGAGTCTGGATCAGGATGCTTTTCCACCACATCCACCTCCAATGGAACCTCATCAGGGACTACAGCTCAAAGGTAAGCCTTGCAAAACCAATCTGGATGTTACCTGTGAGATTTTGTTCTCTGAACAGTCAGGTTGGCCAACTGTCATAACATTTGATATCAAATATGTTATATTTAACTTGTGGATATCATTTACTGAGTTGTAGTGTAGCTATAATGTCTTAGTAGAGCTACAATTAATTTTATTAGCATGACAAATTAGCTGGGAATAACAGAGCCCCATTTCATTTACCTTACTAGCTTTGTACATGTTTGGTTATAATGGCAGAATATATAACATTAAGAAAGTGGCTCTAATGGTCTAGCTTGTATGCATTAATCTCTTCACATGAAATGTTTTTTCGTCTCAACAAAGTAAAAAAAAAAAAAAAAATGCACCCAGCATGTTTAGTGAACCCTCATGGTCTAATGGCATTGTTTTATGCTTTCCATCTCTCAGAATGAAAACAACCCGAACATTTTCTGACTGCACAATATGTAGCCTAGTTTATTGTTCACTGATGCAAATATGGAGGCCACCTATACTTCAGAGGAAAAAACTATATTGGCTTTTTGAAGCTCAACAAAAGAACATAATGGTCACATAAAAGAATAATAAAGAACAGTCATTTTAATTTTCCACTTCAGTAATTTCCCTGTTTATTTTTCTCTCTACCATATGTGAAGACCATCTGCAAATCTAGCTGATGTCCTAGGTGATACTGTGGAGAATGCTCTCAATGAGATTAAAAATGCAGTGCAAACAACTATCTGGAAGGTTGCCTCAGGGAAAGTATCTTCAGTCAATGAAGGGGAAGATGGAGGACTGTCACATGAATAATGTAAATATGAATATGCTTGCAGGTAAATCTCAGCAGTCTGTTCCCATAGAGAACCCTGAAATGGGAGGGAAAATCTATATTCTGTACAAACCTCCAAAGGTGACTGATCCAGACACTGCAGCCATCACAGGTAAAATTGTGATTGCTGTGCTTGATGTGATCGAGGGAAGCACTGTTGAACAAACAGATCTACAACAAACCAGGGGTCTGCTAACAGCTGCTGCTGAGGGTCAAACTCCTAGTCTCATGGTCTAACTTGGAGGAAGCACAGGAGTAAAAAACAGCATTACTATTTTAAATTTACATTACTATTTTAAATCATTAAATTTTAAAATGAAGCACAATAATTCAAGAGACACAGTACATAACTAGGGTTAGTGTGACAGGGTTGGAGTTAACCTAAGGTTTTCCTATAATTCATCAATTAATAGAAAGTTCTCTAGACGTTCCCACAACCTACAACTACCTCATGTGTTCTATCACTACTTTTAACCGACTGTTGCACCAACGCCCCTAGCAGGCCAAAACTAGAATACTCAAGTTACTTAACATCGAATATTAAAGTACAGTACACTTAACATTTCTTAGGACTAAAGTATCTGTTTACCAATTTTCAGCCGTCTACATGCATCCGTTCGCCGGAAATCCCACGTTGAATGCACCGTGTTTTTCTGGTAAATTTCCACAACAATGTGCCTGTCCTTATAAATGGCCTTTTAAAACATTGTCATAAATTCAATTACCATCAAAACCACTGCATGATGTGTTTAAATATTATACAGATTGTTAGTTCTTTAATTGCATACTCACTACTGTGTAAACATGCATTCAGTTCCTTCGTAAGCAAACCCAAAATGCACGTAACTGACAAGTGTTCCTGCATAGACCATTAGACCCCCCTTTTCTATTTTATATTTATTTCTATTTGCCGTGACAGCAATTCTCACCAAGGTGGGGAGGTGGCGTGTGACCTGCATTTACTTCCCAAGTGTTTCCAGGGCAAGTGGTGTGATTGGCAGCTATTTTATCAAATAGAGGAGGGTTAGAACGAAAACATAGACCCCTGGGTTGCCTTTAATCATTCCTTTAATGTTTAAATGTCTGCGCACTGTCAGTACTCCAGTGTTAGTAGATGGCCTAGCACGTGGGTTTGGTGCTATTTGGCGAAACTCATACAACCATAAGTGATTTGATCGGCAATACTTTGACATCAGCTTGTGGTGTTTGGGTGCTGCTAGCATGGACTAGCTTGGCTGCTAGCATAGCAAATCGGTGGATGTTTCCATTCACTGCTGGAAAAATTTGTAATCCTGCTGCAAATTGTAAGTATAAATGAGGGCATATACTATTTCTTTACAGTATTATAGCATATACAGTATTGGCTACAGTATTTTCCCCTAATAACAATGATGCTGTGAAGCTAATATTGTGGAACTTAAAGTAACTAACTTACTGATGTTTTAGCAAAAAGAAACATGCAAGCTTGATGTATAGTGATGACTTTGTGTGCATTTGGAGAGGTTTTCGGACACTTCGGAGAAGTCTCTTACACCTAGTGGAAAACATTTGTCTAGGTATTTAGTCATTTGATGTATATGCTCAAAACTGTTCAGTTTATTACACAAGACCCTGGTGAATCAGGAAATGTAGAGTATGAGTGAAACTGAATCTCCAGCATCAATAGATTCATTATACACCAAAAAAAAAATCAAAGGCATTTTTTGACTTTTTCTTCTGTATTAGATGAGCTCAAATGGAACCTAAATGATGGACAAATAAGCCTGGATGTGAATGGATGTCTTGTCCCCAGTGTCTACTTCAATTTGAATCCTGAATGCTCATTGTGCTATGTATACAATTTCAGATACCTAGTGTTAAAGTACAAATGGTTCAAAAGTTGGCTTAAAACTGCAGGTGCACATGGACCAAACTCTCTATCAGTGTCATTCAAAAAGTGTTGTGTTTTTGCTCTGTGGTTTCCTTAACATTAATTTTTTGGGAATTGTTTTTGCAAAAATCTCAAACAAGAAGCTCATAATGAAGTGGAGTAAGGTTTTAGGATTTCAGGTTTTGGTCTGGAGTTGATATGTAGTGTCCTTGTGTCTGTATATATGTATGAGACTTAGGTTTGGAATTATTGTGTGTTCACTAAGTGACAGGAACCAGGTGGACATTCCTCTGAACATACGTGGGGGCACGAAGCGCTACATGGCCCCTGAGGAGCTGAAAGAGACTCTGAACAGGGGTCATTTCCACTCGTACAGCTTTAGCCTTGTGCTGTGGGTACAACCCTCAGTCTCTGTGTAAAATAACTGTGTATATAGTAAGTTAACAGTTTGATGGGATTGCTGTTGATAGACTGATAGTGTAGTTGGTAGTTTTATGCAATCTGCTGTGTTCATTTCATTTTCATTTATAGCATTTAGCTGATCAATAATTTAATCTTTGCTATGTAGTTGTTTGTGCAGTTCTATGATTGGTAATCTTACATTTACAGCATTTAGCTGATGCTTTTATCAAGAGAGACTTATAATTGAGTGACCTTGAGCTACAAGGGTCTTGCTCAGGGTCCCAACAGTGGCACCTTGGCACTGGTGGGGTTTGAACCAGCAACCTTCCAATAAGTCAAGTACCTTATCCACTGAGCTACCACTGCTGAATTTTATTTGCTGTCTGATGGGTAGGTTGATATTGAGGGCTATATGACTAGTATTTCTTTTAGAATGGGTAGTTTGATCCTATTTGTCTGGTAATTTGGTATTTCTGTTTGGTGGTTTGATCCTAGCCCTGTGGTGTGTACAGGTATGGTGGAGGAGTACCAGGTGCCCTACCATTAATGTTCCTACAGACCCTTCATATGAGTACATGAGGAGTGGTCTGTATCAAAAGAATATGCCCTACTTTTCCCTACCACTGGACTGGTGAGGCACACACATGCTCTAATATACACCTGCATGCCATGTAATTTCATACACATTCTAATACACACCCACACACGCTGAACACATTGATGTTTGGCCTTGCAGTGTCTGTGGTAGATGGGAAAGCTGATAGCAGAATGTTGGGGCCCATAGCCCTGCCCCCTGGCTCACTGCCTTGCATGTGAAAACCTTGTCCAAGATGTGAGGCCCAAGATGTTAAACTCTGACTGACCTGGAAAGTCACTTATTACCCCTGATGTGAAGATGTTTGAAGATGAGATGCTGACTCAGCACTTCTGATGTGAATCTCTGTATATACATGTACACGTGTGTGTTCAACTGTGTTATACACAATGCCGCAGTGGCATGCTCTGGTTAGCTGGTCCTGGTAGCCATGGTGACTCTGCCTTGTACACACAGGCATTGGCATGTTTTCCCTTTCCAACCAGTCAGCTATTATCATCTGCTGCTCGCTGTCCAACTGGCAGAGTTCATCCCTTTCTGACAGGAGGCTCTTCAGAAGTGCTTGGTGTTCCTTATACTCAGCTTCAAGGTTACATCTCTCCATCACCAGCTGCTCTTTGGAAGCTTCAATGTCATGACATCCATCCAGACCAGTCTTCTGTAGCTGTTCATCTGAAAATAAAATTATGGGGCAGAGTTATACTAAAGAATCATCCAGTTCTATTAATTAACAGATAGCAACAGCTGACTTTGCCCTCTTGAAATTGAGCTATGTTCAAGTGAGAAGGCCCCATTAAAAAATATATATATATATATATATAACAATTCTTCATATGAAACCATGTGTTAAAAACCAACAGGAATTAATTTCCATGTAATTTTCTCTAGAATGTATAGACTTTATAGTTCTTCACCTTTTTTTCTCTAAAATGGTAGTGGATGGCTACCATTGATTGGAGGTAGAACAAGTGGAGAAAAATGTGTGCTGGCTCTAGTTTCTGGACTGTGCACACTCACATCAAGAGCCTATACAAAGTTTTCATACTAGAATCTACATACTGACACACACACACACACACACACACACACACACACACAACCATACACAACTTTCCATCATAGCCAAACAACTTTTTAATTCAAATGTACTAAAAATGTATTTCTATTCGTTTCATTCTTGAGGCACCAGTACAAATATTTTTAAGGTATCCCATATAACTTAAAGATTCAAATACACATGCCCCTTTATTTCAGCATTTAAGTAAAATGTGTATACACATACCTGGAGATTGTTTGCTTTCTGAGCACTGTGGTTTGGGCTTAGTGGTGGCAGCTTTATGCATCCACCTTTCCTCTTGTCTGTATCTACTGGCATCTCGTCTTTTGATGTAAATTCTAAAGATCGACCTCAGCCAATTACAATAAGCAGCACCTAAGCAAATGCGTACTATGGGAATGGTGAATCCAGTCACTACTGTGCTCTCATCAGCATGTCTTCAATCATGGAACACTACTTTATGCCTAGTACAACGTTGCTACTGGCCTGAGTGCCGCAGGGCGTGGTGCAGTACGCACAGACTCCCTTGACTTTGCAAATAATTTATTAACATTAAACACGGACAACACAAGTGGCACTCACATACAACTATAACACTGAACATTATTAAACATTTAACATAATACGAAAACGGTGTCACATCCATAACTCGGATTACCGCCAGGAGACATTAGCTTTTGGGCGGGACTGGTAGGACATACTGCAGTTGGGAGCCAAAGGCACCTTTATCCAAGCAGAAACGGTCTTTGCTATGATTGAACCGTACACAACACACAAACAGCGGCACAAACGTAAGTACACAAAGTGGCAATCTGCAGAATTCTAGCTGTTAGCTGGTTAGCTCTTTGTAAAATTTGAAAGTAGTTGTAACTGGATATTTGAACATTTTTAGGGAGGTTTTTCAAAGGTGTGTAGGTTATGCTAGGGATACAGCAATGCTAGCGGGCTAAACCATCTGGCTAACCTTAGCTAACCTAGTTAATCTAGTTAACCTAGCTAGCTAGTTAGGATAACACTTTTGTTAATTGACTGCCTAATCCAGTGGTCACCAACCTTTTCATTGATAAACATAATATCATATTCTGAATTATGAGTAAACTAGACATGTGAGATCGACTTGATAGATAGACTGGTTGGCGACCAGCGAGCTAAACCATCGATGAGAGTGCTGTAGCTAGCTAACATTTCTTCCATGAGTGCAAATTGATTTTCATTACTTCCTGTGGATAACATTATATATAAAAATTATACATAAAAATGTAAATTTAACAAATGTCTAATGGTTTCATAAAAAGCATTCACAGTGACTTTAGGGTTTTGACATTGATCAATAATTACTAAGTAATTAATAACTACAGTTTAATGTCAAAGTGAAACATCTCTACAGTGATTGTTATTACTGCACTAACAATTATTAAACAAATTAATTGCTTTCAGAACGATTAACCCCCATCAAGCCTGTTTTTCGTAGAGACGACTTTGGCAGCAATTACAGAATTACATCTGGACACTGCAGTTTTCTCCACGGTTATTTGTAAAATTGCTAAACCTTTAGTAAATAATATTTAGATATCCAAGTTCAACACACACAAAGGCCGGGACACTTCTAAGAATGTGGAAGAGCGCAGGGAGCAGGTAAGCAGCTTCTCTTTTAGAAGGAACTCCTTTAGAAATGATTTATCCTGACTACAAAAACAACTGCTCACCATGTCTATGTAATTTCAGTCTAGTTGGTTAGGTTTATTATTTAGCCAAGAGTGAAATAATGAAATTTACAGTCTACCTTTACATCACCATATTGCATATTGCTTTTTAAAAACAGTGAATACATTATACATGCAAATACAAGAAGTATTCAGATTTCTTTTCAAGTGGATGTGTAATACACGGGGAGATATATTAAAGTAATATATCTAAATATATATTAATCATTTTATATATGTATATTAATAATTGTCCATCTACAGGCTGTATAAAGATATTATCTTGAATGTTTTAGATGATTCACTACTGCCACTTCATTGATATGTTGTTGATGTTATGCTGACAGTGTGTTGAGAGTTTATTAATCATCTGACTGCTTGTTGATTCTCCCCATTCTCCTTTGACTTCTCTGAACCACAAGTTCCTTATATCCAGGGCATCACTGATCATGCATATTGTTTTGCTGTTGTACCATTTTCAGTAAAGGCCTGAGACAGTTGTGCATGAAGAACCCTGCACAACAGCCATTAGCAAGAGGTCAGAACCAGCACACATGGTGCCAACTATCCTGCTACATTTGAGTGTGTGACCTGCTACAGGTCACTCATTTTGCACAATCCAACACTTAGTTGAACACTAACCAGTGGATAAGACTCTGCTCTTCTGGGTTTATATGACATGCTGCAACCCTGACATATGACTTGCTGATGGTAAATGTACAAATTAAACTGGGAACTGCACATTACATTTGCAATTTATAAAACAAACAAGTCAAACAATTTAGAAACCTCTTGGTCCACAAAACCACTTTTAGGGCCCTTCCCTGTTTAGGGCACATTTCTGTTTAGGGCACATCCATGTTTAGGACACATTTCTGTTTAGGGCACTTCCCTGTTTAGGGATGAACTTAAAAGGGAGATTAATTAGAAATTTCAAAATCACACTATAATAACAGTAAATTATGAGCAAGTTGTGTTTGATAGTTCTCCGTCTAGTCTGCTATGAAAAGACTACAATGGACTTTATAAAGTGACACACTTCTATCATGGCTTACATTTCTAAAGATATTTCTGACTCTGTTATCATTTCAGAGTGCAAGTTTGCCTAATTGTAAAAAGCTAAATACGCAGAGGCTGTATACATTTACGCGAAGGAAAAAGAAAAATAATTACAATATTATTTTCAGTCTTAATTAACTGGCTAAGGCTTCTTACAAGTGTAAAACATTTCATCCGTTTTCTAAATCCCATGTAATTTAATGTGAAAGAAATCACATGTGTGTGGGGGTGTGGCTTTCTGAGAGGTTTGATGTAGCTGATTAGATGGTTTACCATGAAAAAGCTCAATACCTCTGTGTGGTGTCATCAAAGCAGCGACAGCCCTGGCAACCGAGATGCCACCCTCATCCAGTGTTAATTCTGCTGCTCCATTTTGCCTGGTGGAGAGGAGTGTCTGCTGCCAGCCTGATTGGATATCTTTCAGTGAAGGAGACTAGAAGATAAGCGAGTAATTAGAATAATTTACGTGGTGTCGGAGGCACAGTTCAGAGCCGGGCCTTGTGGCCTTCTTATTTATCCATCACAGAAAAGGTTTAAGTTCAGAACCATGGTTCTTAATGAGGTGTTGTGGTCATGAGGACATGTCGGCTTGGACGTGTCTGTTAGAAGTTTAGTGTTGTGATGGCCAGTGGTGGTTTCGTTGCTTCTGATTTAGTTGAGAAGAAAACCGAGGCCAGATTACTGATGCATCAAGGTGAAATCAAGGCCCTGCAGATATTAGCAGAAATTTTCGCTCTGTTGCTCTCTCTACTAAGTTTTTTGTCTTAATTTAATGACACCAGTTCTTCAACTAAAGCCCACAGATCACGTATTCTATTGACTTCCGCTGTATATACAATAATGGTTAAAATTCAACAACCGGTCCCATCCAGAGTAGCAGATTATTAATTCAGGAAGACTTTGCCCACTATCTGTTAGCAGATCAATTGCTTTCATTGTGTGGGTCATCTCACAGTAAACACATATAGATCTGGAACACAGAGGGAACAGCTTGGCAAGAATGCATAAAAAATCTGCTAACCAAAGCTTTTTTTATAGTAACAAACATACCAGACTTAGGAAGAAATATATCAAAGGTTTTAGGATACATTGGTTCTTCACCCACATTTTGAAAATCACTCCTCCTGATTCCTGAAAGACATTAACATTGTAGTGTAATGCAGTCTGCTGACATGGCCGTATTAGACACAGTGAAGCTTTGGGGGAAAAAACAAACACCAAACCTGAACAGAATGGGACTTCTGATCAGTTTTCACTCCTGTCACTAACACATGAGGTACTAATGAATGAAGACCTTGAGAATTACAAATACAAACACCCCCACCCCTAAAAAAACAGGACAGGACAAACCAAAGGATAATCTCAGATTCACAAGACAAATCAAAGAAAATACAAAGAATACCAGAATTCCTAACAGTTGCTAGTGATAAAGTGGGTCTCTAGCAGCTCTTATGACTTCTGGTATTCTCACTCAGGGGTTGTGGTTGTGTGGAGAGCTTCTCTACTTATGGATGTGATAGCTGTGTAGTTGTCTGATATGTTGCTTTATTCCATGATTCCACCATCTGTGCTTTCAGGGCTTCAGGGGTTTTTTGAGACTGGAAGAGAAATCCCAATATTCAGAAAATATTAGGGGGTCAATGGCACCCTGAATCTGTTAAGACCAAGATATTTAATGAATCACTTTGCCAAGAAGAGGATTAAGAAATGTCAAAATCTTAACTATGTGTCTGAACTAAGATGCCTCATGCTAAGATCACATACAGCAGCATTGCTTTTATCTGTCTGGGTCTTCTGTGTCCCTATAAAAAGGAACTGCACTCAATCAGCATATATATTTATCAGAATCTTTGTTTCTGTGGATATTTTGTTAGCCCCTTTCACCCAGTTCTTGCAATTATTATTTGGGTGGTGGATCATTCTTAGCACTGCTGTGACTCATGTAGTGGTGGTGGTGGTGTATTAGTGTGTTGTGCTGTGATGAGTGGATCAGACAGCAGTGCTGCTAGAGTTTTTAAACACCTCAGTGTCACTGCTATATTTAACCAATATTTAGCCAGTAGCGTCATATGGGCAGTCCTGTGACCACCAATAAAGTGGTGATAGATGACCTATCGTCTTTCTCAACACCATGGCAGCCATTTTCCATAATGGCTCTACTCTTCCTAGCAAAAAATATTCTTGTTAAGCTTTATTTTGTTCTTTTCATATCTCAAAATATTTTAGTCTGTTTATTTGTTTGAATCTGTTCAAGACTTACATTAGCTGTAAATATCACACTTCTGCATTTTTGAACAAACTATGAGTTTCTGAATAGCTGGAGTGTGCACTGAAGAGGAAGTTAAACAATGCAGAGCCAACTGTCTTATAAGGCAGCCTAGTAAAAAAGTGTTAGTGAAGGTACATGGCTGACTAATTATGGGATAGGATTACAGACATAACTGATCAGTACAAACTAACCAGTAGATTTACAGGGATTATTTTGAGTGATTCTAACAATGTGATTCAGCAGCTGAACTGCCTGAGTGAGTTATCTACAGGTATAAAAGGTGTTGTATGACATCGACACATCTAAAGAATGACTGAATTTAGGCATAGTATATATTCACACATATAAACCCTGAATAGAACATATTAGCACATATTCAGACCTGGTAAACAACAGAGAATAACTGAAGTAACACAATCAGGAAAAGCAGACTCCATAAACAACACAGAAGGACTAAACTAGCACTCCCCCAGATCAGTAAAATTCCACCAACACTGATTAGCTAGCTGACAGGCTTACAGGCTATCATCTAATAATATTCTGACATGGACTTTAAGGTGAAAAATGTACTAATAAAGTTAATATAAATCGAAAGAATGTGGTATATGCGTCTCACAAGCTTTATATTGCGGTGTTCAAGCTAAAGCTAGTCATTAGCTAGATGTAGTAAAGCCAGAGTGGTGAAGTACTTATATAACACCGTTATCTTGATGCTAACGTCGCATTGAAATCCCTTAGAGACGCTAGTGGAAATTAGCATTATTGTCGTAGGGATAAATAGCTAAGAACTCAAATAAAAACTTCATTCATATATATCTTATGCACTAATAAATGTTTCTAATTTGAACAACACAAGACAAAGCCAGTCTTAAACTGTTATAAAGCCGATTGACTTACCTGATTTTCAAGTGCATTTAGCTGTTGATATTATGAGATGTTGTGCGTGGTGTGGCCTTTTAAACCCCTATAAACAACTGAATTGGCATGTTTTAGGTACATTAAACCCCATAAACAACAGATAATGAACTAGTGCATATTCAGGTAGATGAAACCCATAAACAACATAGAATAATTGGACTAGCATTCACCCAGGCCAGTAAAATTCCACCAACACTGATTAGCGAGCAGACAGAATCTGCCCAAATTCCTGTTCCAGGTGACCTCCATGATCTCTCCGGCAAAGAGGCAGGACTATGGTGATACAGGGTTGGATGTGTTTCACATGTTGAGTAGTCATGTGCAGTTGACCATGCATATCAAGTTATGCTGTTAGACTGTTTTAGTTCATCTGTGTAATTACATTAATTTTTAAACATGATTAAGATTGCATGCAAAAATTCAACAGACGAATGTCATTTTTATTGTCTTCCTATTGTTTTTCCTCATTTTAAAAAATATATCCCTTTATTATATATTTTGTTAGAAGTGGATGTTTATTTAATAACAAGATTAATAATAATAATGTTGATTTAATAATGTTGAATGTTAATTTTGTTAAGTTAATTTAACAGAATCATTTATGCATGGGAAACTGGACTGTTTGAATAGTACTTGCTTATTGTTCATCAGATAAATAATATAAATCAAAATAAAAAGTGCATCTTTTGTTAGAATGTGTCTAATTACCAACAAGTCAGAAACACGCTCATTCACTTTACTAAAGAACAAAGTGGTTTAAATAGGTGTCCATTCACTTTTTGCAACAGAATGCAGAATAACCTGCTGCCCATTCAATTTGTGAAATGCAAAGGGATTTAAATCAGTGCTCATTCACAAAGTGAAGTACAAAAAACAAATCAGTGTGCATCACTTCGTGAGAAATAAAATACAGTATAAATCATTGCTTGTTCACTTTGTGAAGTATAATATCGTATTAATCAGTGCTCATTCACTTTGTGAAGTATATATAGTATTAATCAGTGTTCATTCACTTTGTAAAGTTTAATATAGTATTAAAACCCCTTTGCATACCAGCAGTTTTAAGCTCATTTTTTGAACAATAACACTAGATATCTGAAATTGTACACAATGATCATTCAGGATTCAAATTAAAGTAGACACTTGGGACAAGACATCCATTCACATCCAGGCTTATTTGTCCATCATTTAGGTTCCATTTGAGCTCATCTAATACAGAAGAAAATGTCCAAAAAAAACCCAACATAAAATGCCTTAGATTTTGTGGGTGTATAATATGTCTATTGATGCTAGAGGTTCAGTTTCATTCATACTCTACATTTCCTGATTCACCAGGGTCTTGTGTAATAAACTGAACAGTTTTGAGCATATACATGAAATGACTAATTAGCTACACAATGTTTTCCACTAGGTGTCCTAGACTTCTCCGAAGTGTCCACAAACCTCTCTAAATGCACACAGTCATTAATCGCCATCAATCAAGTTTGCCTGTTTCTTTTTGCTAAAACATCACAGTAAGTTACTTTAGTAAGTTCCACAACAATATTAGCTTCATAGCATCATTGTTAGCATAATTAGGGGGGAAATACTGTAAATGCTGTAATACTGTAAAGAAATAGCATACTTTCTCATTTATACATACAATTTGCAGCAGGATTACAAATTTTTCTAGCAGTGAACGGAAACATCTAGTGATTTGCTATGCAAACATCGAAGTTAGTCCATGCTAGCAGCACCCAAACAACTCCACATAAACTTCAGCTAAAATAAGAATCTTCCTTTCCATGATGTACAAACGTATTGGCGATCAAATCATTCTTATGGTTGTACAAGTTTCGCCAAACAGCGTCAAATCCATGTGCTAGGCTATCTACTAACAACACTGAAGCACTGACAGTTCACAGTGCGCATACCTTTAAGCATTAAAGGGTTGACTAAATAAGTCAAGTGAGGGGTCTACGTTTTCATCTAATCCTCTTCTATTTGATGAAACAGCTGCCAATCACATGGCTTGCCCTGGAAACACTTGGGAAGTAAATGATAGTCACCCCCACCCCCCCTTTCCCCTTCACACATAGGTGAGAATTGCTGTCACTCCAAGACAATGGCCCTGCAATGGCCAATAGAAATCAATATAAAATAGAAAAGGGGGGTCTAATGCTCTCATCAGGAACACTTTTACATCACTAACATGCATTTTGAGTTAACCAAAGGCTTGCATATTTTGGGTTTGCTTATGAGAACTGAATGTGTGTTTTTACGCAAAGAAGTGAGCACGCAATTAAAGAACTTTACTAACACTCCATATACCATTTAAACATGTCACAGTTGTTTTAATGGTAACTGAATTTTCTATGACAAAATCTGAACTTATCTTATACCGGAGGAATGTTTTAAAAGGTAACTTAAAAAGGCAGGCATCGTAATTTCTTATTTGTGAACCTTTATACATTTAATGTAATTTTATTTATCATTTAAATTTTTTATTACTTCTCATTTGTAGATATGAGAAGACCAAAAACAGTTCCTATGCTGAATGAATTGTTACAAGGTAATCTTTTCTAGAGTGTGTCTACCATATGTTAAAAGAGCTGCTTTATTTCTAAATAAATGCAGTGTGTTAATTTGTCACACAGAGGCAGAAGGGGTGAATCCGATATACCTCTCAACTGTCGTCAACTATTCGAGTCCTCTGGTGGAGCTCACAGGTTTTGCAGCAGACCTTGTACAACTAAAGAAATGCATACAGTCCATATAAACACACTCTGGTGGAGGGTAGCTCCATCACAGGGTGAAAGGTTTCACTTCACTCTGGCACTGGAGCTAAAATGCTAACAGCTCCCCTGAGGTGTTCAGACCATGGCTCAGAGACAAAAGATAAAAACAGACCAGCTGAACTGGTTTCTGGTAATGAAAACTGCCATGTACAAACTCCAAAAAAAATTCCAAATTCAGAATTAAACTGAAGCCAAATCATCTGAATACCTAGATCTGCAGGAAAGTCCACATACCTGGACTACTGGATTTGAACCTTTCCTGTACAAAGTGTTGCAACAAGACCAACCTCAAATAAGGAAAATATTCTTTATTAATTCTAATGTATCCTACAAGATATTTGATTGTGTGGACTATGAAGCCACAGTTTCCCTCAGTGAATGTAACAGGTTCCGCAACCTGAACAGTTCTGAGAGTCCCTCTTTAGAAATTTATGTGAACTTTCCATATGTCTTTGAAATGTTCTGAGCGCAAGCGGAGACAGAGTCACAGTATGGGGAATGCAGTTTATTAGAGAACACACGTAGTCCATAGATGTAATTCAAAGTACAAGCCATATATCCAGAAAATCATGTATGTTTATACAGTATATGACATACAGCTGTCTTTACTGTCTGTAAATATATTCTGTATATGACATACAGCTGTCTTTATTGTCTGTTTATTATCCACATCTGACCCCGTTTCATTGAATTTCCACCACAGTATGCATGTATATACTGTATATGATATACACCTGTCTTTATTGTCTGTCTACATATATACTGTATTTGACATACAGCTGTATTTACTGTCTGTGTATATAATGCATATGACATACAGCTGTCTTTAGTGTCTGTATGTGTGGATATACTGTGACAAAGCTGTCTTTACTGTCTATATGTATGATGTATATTCTGTATATGACATACAGCTGTCTTTATTGTCTATATGTATGTATATACTGTATATGACATACAGCTGTCTTCTATTGTCTGTATATGTTTATATACAGTATATAACATACAACTGTCTTTATTGTCAGGATGTGTGATGTATATACTGTATATGACATAGAGCTACCATTACTGTCTGTTTATACTGTATATTGCATAGCTGTCTTTACAGTCTGTATGTATATACTGTATATGACATACGGCTGTCTTTATTGTCTTTATGTATATTTATACAGTATTCGACATACAGCTGTCTTTACTGTCTGTATGTATATACTGTATATGACATACAGCTGTGTTTATTGTCTGTGTGTATATATTGTATATGACACTCAGCTGTCTTTATTGTCCGTATGTATAATGTATGGCCTACAGGTACCAATACTGTCGGTTTGTGTGTGTATACATTATGACATAGAGCTGTCTTTATTGTCTGTTTGTGTGTATATACTGTATAAGACATACGGCTGTCTTTACTGTCTGTATGTATGTACTGTATGTGACATACAGCTGTCATTATAGTCTTTATGTATGTTTATACTGTATATGACACTCAGCTGTCTTTATTGTCCATATGTATAATGTATGGCCTACAGCTGTTTATTGTCTGTATGTATGTTTATACTGTATATGACATAGCTGTCTTTACTGTCTGCATGTATATAATGTATATGACATACAGCTGTCTTCTATTGTCTGTATATGTTTATATACAGTATGTCTTTATTGTCTGGATGTGTGATGTATATATTGTATATGATATACCACTGTCTTTATAGTCTGTATGTATATTTATATGTAATGTTGAGCGATAAGGAGGCGGACTATGTGCGGAGAGGAGCGAGATTTATTATGCGCAAATCCAAAATCAGAGTTGTTATCGTAGTCCAGGCTCAGAGAACCAACACGGAGAGCACGGGGATACATAAGTAAACAAAATAAACACACGAAGGCAAACTGGGAAGCAGGCTATAACTAAGGCTAGGGAAAACTCATGGCTAAGAAACACGGAGTACAAACCAACAAAACCATAAAAATAAACATGCAAACATTCAATGAACTAAACACATACACAAATCATTCAAACAATGAACAGCAACAACCAAGGCACACAACAGGGCTTAAATGCATGAACTTCACCAAAACTAGAAACGAGGGACAGGTGTAAGCAATCAAACAAGGTGAGCAAAAAAACGAAACTATGGAACGGAACTAAACACAAGACAAGGAAAACACGGAACACGGAAAATGGAAGGGACTGAACGTGACATTACACATTATTTGACATACTGTATTTACTGTCTGTATGTATATACTGTAAATGACATACAGCTGTATTTACTGTCTGTGTGTATATACTGTATAAGACACAGCTGTCTACTGTCTGTATGTATGTACTGTATGTGACATACAGCTGTCATTATAGTCTTTATGTATGTTTATACTGTATATGACATACACCTGTCTTTATTGTCTGTGTGTTTATATGTATGTGTATCTGACTTACAGCTGTCTTTACTGTCTGTATGTACATACTGCATATTACATTCCGCTGTCTTTACTGTCTGTATGTATATACTTGTATTTGATGTACAGCTGTCTTTATTGTCTGTATGTGTGTATATATACTGTATATGACATACATGTATCTTTACTGTCTGTATGTATATTCTGGAAATGACTTACAACTGTCTTTACTGTCTGTATGTGTGTATATACTGTATATGATATATAACTGTCTTTACTGTCTGTATGTGTGTATATACTGGATATAACATACAGTCTTTTGCTCCCCCTCAAGACACTAACACTTTCTGAAATCTTCATACAGATTTTCTCTGTTGTTTTCTACAGGTCTGCAAAGATACACCATAACAGATAAACTAAGACATTTACCAAGACTCTGCTGGTTGTGTGGTCTCCTGTAACTCAGGTAAGGCTCTGACCTTAAGTAAAGAAATTAGGGTGCTAGTAACACCTACATCTTGCATTTGATTCACAGGGTGCACATGTACTGTCACACTGATACACATGTAAGCCACTCTGGAGAAGCGTGTCTGTAAATGTGTGTGAACAAATGAATCCTTATTAAATCCTCGATAAATCAGTTTTCTTACTGGGTAACTCCATCACAATTGTCAGATTTTCATAACTATTGTACCAAGGGTCGATTTCACACAGACACCTATAACAGAGCCACAAACATTTTCATTACATGTTTACATACTTCCTCACATATTTGTTTCTGGGTTAAATTTCCTGTGTTCAAGATCAACATTTTTTACTTGTAACTACTACTTCTTTTTGATAAACACATGCAACCTCTGAAATAATGTGGATGAACCTGTTTATTGCTGCTGTGTTTCGTTGAATGTTGCTTAAGATTGGTCAAGGACAACCAAGAGAAAACAACAGTCAGGAGAACAATTCCAATGTTTGAAAGTAATCACTAGGGGGCACTGTTTCACATTTTCATTAAACTGTCTCATTGAATTTGTGGTGAATTTGAGTAAGAATACATAATTTTTATATATATTTTTTGTTGAGCCTGTTTGAGTGTCACTGGGCTGTCAGACCCACAGGCTGTTGTGTTGTGTATTGTGAATCTAGCCCATGGGCTATGTGTTGTGTATTGGGTGGGCTGTGTGCTGTGTGTCTGCACCAGAACAGTGTAAATGCACTGTAAGGCTCATCCATTAGTATTGTGCAGGTCATACCTCAGTCTACAGTACTACACATACAGTCTGATTACACATACACATACACATAAACATACAGTCTGGTCCTCCATGTTGATTGGGTGTAGGGGTGCAGTGCCTGTATCCCTGTCACATCTGGTCCTCCATGTTGATTGGGTATAGGGGTGGATGGTGTCTGTACCCCTGTCACATCTGGTCTTCCATGTTGATTGGTTCTCCTTCCAGCAGCAGTCTGTGGGTCGCCATCTCGCCCTCACAGGTCTGTTCTCTGATCACTCCCATCTCACCCTCACAGGCCTGTTCTCTGATCACTCCCATCTCACCCTCCCAGGTCTGTTCTCTGATCACTCCCATCTCACCCTCACAGGCCTGTTCTCTGATCACTCTCATCTCACCCTCACAGGCCTGTTCTCTGATCACTCCCATCTCACCCTCACAGGTCTGTTCTCTGATCACTCCCATCTCACCCTCACAGGCCTGTTCTCTGATCACTCCCATCTGTTCTCTGATCACTCCCATCTCACCCTCACAGGCCTGTTCTCTGATCACTCTCATCTCACCCTCACAGGCCTGTTCTCTGATCACTCCCATCTCACCCTCACAGGCCTGTTCTCTGATAACTGAATATAAAGTTTGATTTTGTGTATCACACAACTTTGAAAATCATCTCATTGTATCACCCGGGATTTCACATCTTATTCAGTAACATTCCAAATGTTTTTTCTTAATTGTGAAAGCCTATTAACTCCTTCCCTACCAGTAAGGCTGTTTCATAATCAATGTTTTTCTGTCTGTAAATGTGTTTTTATACTGCCATCTTTTGGTCACTGATGGACATTTCAATGTCCATGGTGCCATTTGTGTAAAAATAAATAATCTATTATAGTTATGTGACATTAGTGATGGGCAGATCATCAATAACTGCCCCACTAATTTAAATGTGAATTTAAATATGTGTATTCAGAGTAAAACAAGCAGACTGTATGACCTCAGACTATCAGTGTTTTCATAACAGACCCACACAGTGGTAGTGAGAGATGACAAACAGGTAAAACCCAGTGAACACACATCAACACTTTACTCAGTCCTCTCCACATCCCTCACACAGCACACTTCACCCAACACACTCTCATTCACTCCTCTCTACATCACACACACAGTATACTTCACCCAACACACTCACATTCACTCCTCTCTCCATCAATCACACAACACTTCTCCCAACACAATCACATTCACTCCTCTCTGTCACTCACACAGCACACTTCACCCAACACACATTCACTCCTCTGTCACTCACACAGCACACTTCACCCAACACACTCACATTCACTCCTCTCCACATCCCTCACACAGCAAACTTCACCCAACATGCTCTCATTCACTCCTCTCTGTCACTCACACAGCACACTTCACCCAACACACTCTCATTCACTCCTCTCTACATCACACACACAGTATACTTCACCCAACACACTCACATTCACTCCTCTGTCCATCAGTCACACAACACACTTCACCCAACACACTCACATTCACTCCTCTGTCCATCCGTCACACAGCACACTTCACCCAACACACTTGCATTCACTCCTCTGTCCATCACTCACACAGCACACTTCACCCGACACACTCACATTCACCTTTCTCTACATCCCTGCACTGTGAACATAAAATGTTTGTGAACCTTCAGTAAACCAGACTGTTGCCCTTCTTCACATTGCAGGATGGACAAAGAAAAGCTTCTCTTCACTTTAAATGACCTGGAGACAGAAGACCTGAAGTTATTCCAGTGGCATCTGAAAAATGGAGTGGATGGTTTCCTGTGTATCCCAAAGTCTCAGCTGGAGAAATCTAACAGACCTGACACTGTGGACAAGATGGTGCAGAAATATGGCCCAAATGGAGCTGTGGAGATCACACTGATCATCCTGAAGAAGATGAACCACAACCAACTGGCTGAGACCCTGAGAATCAAACACAGTGAAAATAAAGCAGGTGAAATCATGTTCACTTTAAACTCACTATTTCAGGATTTTATATGCTCATAGCATTTGGTTTTGTTTTGTTTTGTTAGAATGAAGAGGAAAACAATGCTTAGCTAATTTACAAAGTAGAATGAGACAAAATTCAAAATAATTTGGTATATTAATAAACAAACATTGCAAACAATATGTTTTGAATAACAAATGTTCATTAGCAACAATGAGAAAAGTGTCAGTGTCAGTGTCAATCACAAATGTAGTCCAGTAATGATAAACAATGTGTTTGGCACAGACTGTATAACTTACAAAATGCATAATAACAAATGTGCAGTGTCTTTTCAAACATAGCAGTCACAACCAAAAAATGCACACAGGACTCACAATTAATAAAGTAGGTTTTGTGTTTTATATTTTCTGCTCTTTACTCTGATGTCTTCTCTCACAGGTGGAGACAAATTTGAAGTGTCGACTGCTAAAACTCCAGCAGGTAAATTCAACCCAGTCACACCTTTAGGCATGAGATTATATTACAACTTTAAACAACATGAATATCACATATACTACTGCTATCATTCATATACACACATCACATACACTACTGTCATCATTCATATACATCACATACACTACTATCATCATTCACATACACACACCACATACACTACTGTCATCATTCATATATATCACATACACTACTATCATCATTCACATACTCACATCACATACACTACTATCATCATTCACATACTCACATCACATACACTACTGTCGTCATTCATATACATCACATACACTACTGTCATCATTCATATACATCACATACACTACTATCATCATTCACATACACAGACCACATACACTACTGTCATCATTCATATACATCACATACACTACTATCATCATTCACATACTCACATCACATACACTACTATCATCATTCACATACTCACATCACATACACTACTGTCGTCATTCATATACATCACATACACTACTGTCATCATTCATATACATCACATACACTACTATCATCATTCACATACACAGACCACATACACTACTGTCATCATTCACATACACATGTCACATACATTACATACACTTCTGTCAGCCTGCAGTTATTAAACAGTCCCTCAGATACTGCACAACATTATAGTTCAGGTAATAATTAAATCTCAAAATTATTGCACAGCTTCAATGTTGTTACACCTGTTAATATAATCACATAGTCTAAAAGAATTGGAGTTTCCTAGATCTAGCTACTTAAATCTTTATTGAAGAAGGCACAAACTATTTTTTTTTTTTAAATAATTCTATTACATACCAGAACTGTGAAGGTTAAAGTACGTTAGTAGTGATAAATCTCTCCCCAGCCTAAACGCATCATGTTCATTTATGCTCTTTTCATAACAAATCTCATTCAGGGGAGACAAACCAAATAATAGGAGGAGTCCTTCTCTAGTTGACATCCAGCACAGCAGAAACAATACAAACAATAAAGAACAAAATACCTCTTCATTAACACACTGAGCACTGGTAGACACGCCACCTCTACCTTAGTGTTTCAGTACCTCTTCATTAACACACTGAGCACTGGTAGACACATCACCTCTCCCTTAGTGTTTCAGTACTTCTTAATTAACACACTGAGCACGGGTAGACCCAACACCTCTCCCTGAGTGTTTCAGCACCTCTTCATTAACACACTGAGCACTGGTAGACACGTCACCTCTCCCTTAGTGTTTCAGTACCTCTTCATTAACACACTGAGCACTGGCAGACACATCACCTCTCCCTTAGTGTTTCAGCACCTCTTCATTAACACACTGAACACTGGTAGACATATATAACCTGTTACAGCCCAGCATACATAAGACAGTTAGTGCACAAGTAAAGCCCTGCACACACTCCGTGGTTATAAACTAATGGAGGTAGCACTGACCAAAGAGAGAAGGCAAAGCAGAGCTGCAGAAAGTAAGAACTAAGATCCAGCTTGATTCAGTTAAGGACTCACTGAGCCATTACAGAATGTTCCATCTCATAACAATAATCAAATCTTTGATTCTCATTTGGAGTCTTTTTGATGTCTCCTTATTTGTTACTACTACTGATAGTTATTCTACTCTACAGTGGTAAACAAACTTCAGAGAGAACATGATATAAAGTTAACATTTTGAAACTACACTAAACAGGCACTTTTCTTATTCACAGGTTATATGAATCACAACTTTTTCTTCCCACTTTTTAACAGGTGGAAGAAAAAGTGATCTCAGTAGTAGGAGAATGAAAATAAAATATAAGGAAAAATTTGAGAAGTTGTATGAGGAGGCTACAATAGAATGTGATCGTGTGCCTATAAAAGACACTTACACTGAAGTTTACATGATCAAAGGATGCACAGGAGGAGTGAACACAAAGCATGAAGTGAGACAGGTGGAGGACTTTTACCCCAAAACAGAAGAAACACCAATCACACTCAGTGACCTCTTCAAAGTGCAGTCTACTGAAAACAAGCATGGTACTAAAGTCCTGACATTGGGAATAGCTGGAGTGGGAAAAACAGTCTCTGTACACTGTACTCTGTAAGAAGTTCATTCTTGACTGGGCTGAACAGAAGTGCAACCAGGACATAGATTTCATCATATACCTCCCATTTCGAGAGCTGAACTTGATCAAGGATGAAATGTACAGTGCTCTTTGTGTATGTGTGTCCAGTGATGGTTGGTGCTTTGCGTATGTATGTATGTCTAGTGATGGTTGTTGCTTTATGTGCATGTATGTCCAGTGATGGTTGGTGCTCTTTGTGTGTGTGTGTGTGTGTGTGTATGTATGTCCAGTGATGGTTGGTGCTCTGTGTGTGTGTGTGTGTGTGAGGCAGAGAGAGACAGAGCTCTCATCTGTGTGTGTGTGTGTGTGTGTGTGTGTGTGTGTGTGTGTGTGTGTGAGGCAGAGAGAGACAGAGGTATTATCTCTGTGTGTGTGTGTGTGTGTGTGTGGAATAGAGAAAAGCAGACAGAACTATTATGTATGTGTGTGTGTCTGTGAGAGACAGAGAGAAAGGGAGAGAGACAGAACTAGTGTGTGTGTGTGTGTATGTGTGTAAAAGAGAGATGGAGAGAGAGAGACAGACAGATCTATTAGTTGTGTGTGTGAGAGAGACAGAAGTAGTGTGTGTGTGAGAGAGGGAGAGAGAGAGAGAGACCTTATCCTTGTGTGTGTGAGAGAGAGTCAGAACTGTTATCTGTGTGTTTGTGTGTCTGAAATAAAGAGAGAGACAGAGAGAGAGAGACAGACAGATCTGTTATTTGTGTGTGAGATAGAACTATTGTCTGTGTGTGTGTGTGTGAGAGAGAGACAGAAGTTGTTATATGTCTGTGTGTGTGTGTGTGTGTGTGTGTGTGTGTGTGTGTGTGTGTGTGTGTGTGTGTGTGTGTGTGTGTGTGTGTGTGTTTGTGTGTGTGTGTGTGTGTGTGTGTGTGTGTGTGTGTGTGTGTGTGTGTGTGTGAAACAGAGTGAGGAAGAGCTAGAGCAGCCTGACTGACTGGGGTCAGCCTCTCACACACATAACTGACTGATGGGGTCTGCCTCACACACACCTGACTGACTGATGGTGTCTACCTCAAACAAACACCTGACTGACTCATGGGGTCTGCCTCACACACACCTGACTGACTGATGGGGTCTGCCTCACACACACTTGACTGACTGATGGTGTCTGCCTCACACACACCTGACTGACTGATTGGGGTCCGCCTCACACACATCTGACTGACTGATGGGGTCCCTGACTCAGCTATTGAGCCTCCAGAATTCTTGGTGCACCACACAGACAGAACTCGGGACCTCACTGGGAAAAGCAAAGGCAGAGGAGAATGTTTCATGATCAGTGACTCAGTGTGAGCACAGGAATGTAAACACTAGTAAAAGATTCTGCTCTCTGCATTCTGTCCATTCCTCCATAATCACTACTGCAGTGTTCATCCCACCATCATTACTATTGCAGTGTTCATCCCACCATCATTAGTACTGCAGTGTTCATACACTAATATTCACTACTGCAATGTTCATTCCTCAATAATAAATACTACAGTGTTCATTACTCCATAGTCACTACTGCAGTGTTTATTCCCCCAGTAATCACTATTGCAGTGTTTATTCCTCCATAAGAAATACTAAAGTGATTTATTCCTCTAAAATCACTACTGCAGTGTTTATTTCTACATAATCACTACTGCAGTGTTTATTTCTCCATTAATCACCATTGCAGTGTTTATTCCTCCATAATAAATACTACAGTTATTTATTCCTCTGAAATCACTACTGTGGTGTTCATGCCAACATAATCAATACTGCAGTGTTTATTTCTCCATGATAAACACTACAGTGATTATTCCACCATAATCAATACTGTGGTGTTTATTCCTCCATAATCAATACTGCAATGTTCATTCCAACATAATCAATACTGCAGTGTTTATTCCTCCATAATCACTACTGCATTGTTTATTCCTCCATAATCACTACTCTGCATGTTTTCCAACAATATTTTCTGTTTGTATATTAGTGTATTTGTATTTGTGAAACATTGAATGAGATCTATGTTGTTCTGTTTCCTGTTATGGTGTTAGGGGTGGGATATTTTGATATTTGGACTCTGATTATGGTAACTGCCATTCACTGGCTTATGAACCAACCATCCATTATTTGGTCATCCGTCTTAGGTTGCTAATGTATATTATTTGTCATGTCTTTGTCCATTTTATCTTTGATGAAGACTTGGTAATGTTGAAATGTTAGTGTGTTTTGTAAAATTAAAAGGCTGAAAATGTATCAGTGTGTTCCAGACCTTTCAAGCTCTTCTTAAAATTTTTATTAGCAGTTCAGATCTTTTAATTCATCATCCTCTGACTGAACTACATTATTTACTGTATTTACTCATTTACAGACTATCTGGCTGTGGTCTCAATGAAGAGTCATGCAAATCCCTCACATCAGTTCTACAAACAGAAAACTCACTGAAAGAGCTGGAGATGAATAATAATGACCTGCAGAATTCAGGAGTGGAGCAGCTCTGTGCTGGAATGAAGAGTTCACACTGTAAACTGGAGATTCTCTGGTGAGCTTCTGTGACTATTTTTGAATGTAAATAAAGAGTCGTTTTAAAAAGGTCAGTGTCAACTCCCTTATAGTACAGTATTAAACAAACATTGCCAGGCAAAACAATGCAAGGAAATTTACACTTTTATATTATATTATAAAGTTGTCTTCCTTAAATATTTCTAAATATCGTTTTATGTTGAAACCTTGCTGCATTTCATTAAATGACCATACTGTGGAGACAAAGAGTTATATTTGTGATGCATGAACAGATTTTCAAGTTTAGAAGAGAAATATAACATTGTAAAGAGAAGACACAGATGAGTCCTTGTCCACATGTACAGGTGTATTTATTATAATGCTGCTTCAACTAGGCACTTTGGCATTTTGTCCACAAGCTGCATTTTTGGTCACCTGAGAGCAGAAATTTTGCAAAATGTCTTACAGGATGAATATATTCAGAAACTCCAACAACAGTGTTGTAACATGAAGTTTTCTAATGTAAGATTTTCACTGAGTGATTTTATCTAGTTTATGTATGGAAACAATGTAAACATCAGTCATTCTAATCTCTCTGCAAATAAAAGCCCTTAAAATGTTAATTAAAATATTTAAATCTGAACCATTGAGGTTCGGGGCACATTGTAGGACACTTTTACAAGCACACATGATTCCCTTGGGTTTTTGGGTGGGAGGCCCTGTTCTCATTATGATTTACACCGTGTGTAAGTGATATAAAATATTAAGTGCTGGACAGAAATGAAACCTTTCTCAGGTAATAATATTTATATTTATGTAACCCACACCCTTGATTTATTGGTGATGAATCATTCAAATTGTAATCTTATGAGTTAATTAATGACTCCCTGATTGACTTCATGTGAATGTCATAATCTGATAAGGAATTAAACAGTATGTAGTTTATTATACACTATAATAGTGGTTTTACCATTGAATTAACTTGTGTACTCTGAAATTCCTCTGTGCTGTAAGGCCATTTTAGTGTGTCACCACAAGATGTTCACTGGTCCCATCTGTCCCCCCAATAAATATGTTCTGCAGGCCTCAACTGGACATTTGGTGCTAAAATTGTTTGCCAGCCATCAAGCCAGACCTCACACTGTTTAGTTCAGGACCAATATAACTACTGTTTATACACAGTAAACCAGACCTCACACTGTTTAGTTCAGGGCCAATATGACTACTATTTGAAATCTTATTTATTATACAGATTGAGACAAGTATGTTTCATTTATTGTTTCTAATGCTTCACCTCAATTGAAACGTGTGTGTAAGAGAGAGAGACAAAACTACTGTGTGTGAGAGAGACAGAACTATTATTTGTGCGTGTGTGTGTGAGAGAGAGAGAGAGAGGCAGAACTTTTATCTGTCTGTGTGTGTGAGAGAGAGAGACAGAACTATTATCTCTGTGTGACCACCACTGATAGAATGTGCTCCTCACTGGACCCCTTGCTGTGCTCCTTGTCTTTGTGCTTCCTCCATACAGGCGAACAAACACTGACCACAGAAAATACTTAAAACCACAAGATGTCTGGAGGGCTCAGAAGTTCAGAAACAATAGTGAAGGTGTTTTGCAGGGAAATTATATAAAATACAAATAGTGGGAGATTCAAGGCACTGTTCTGTTAAAAAAAGGAAAAATGTGTAAAACTATTTTATTTAATGCATTGTTCATAGCAACACTCTAATACAATGGTCATGCTACAGTTTTAATATGTTACACATTAATGTGTCCAGGCTACATCCCACACAATATAGTATCAGGGTCGTCTTTAGGGTTCACAAATTAAGAAGAACATTATCTTATGGTGTTTGATAAATGGTAAAGGAGTGTTGGAGGCAGCCATCTTCAGTTGCTGGTTATTTCAGTTACAGATGATTAGAGAGAGATACCAACCTTTATACATCTCTGTTATGTGCCAGTGTAGGGGGAGAGACCACAATAGACACTTTATTCTGAGCACAAACCATTATTACAAAAAAGTAATAGAGATCTACAAACATGCCATCTGTCTCTATGGGGAGTATAAGCCAGGATAAAAACCAAACCCAACACATGCTCCACCCCAAACCTGTCTTCATTAAACATAAACCAGAAGAGGGAAAAGAAAATACAGTAGTAGATGCAACAAGTTCAAATCCACTCAGTGAATGTACAGTAATCTTCTACACCCACGATATTTTATGTTGATACACACAACCACACAATAGACTACACTACCCAACACTGGCACAATGACCTGGGGGAGTTGTTCTAGGACAGAGCCAACTCTGGAAACTGAAGGTACAAATCTGTGTTCTATTAGCATGCCTGTATTCAGTCTGTCTATTAAATCTTATCAGGCTTTAGCTATGGAGTGTTTGTAGTTTCACTGTAAGTGTAGTGTGGTAGCAGCAGGGTGTGTTTGGGTGTGTGTAGGGCACCAGAATGGTCAGAAACAGTATAACACCATTATATGTAGTGAAGATAATGTTCCTAATATTTTTCTCAACTAAAACTGGGAGCACACAAAACAGCAGAAAACAGTTTGGTCTAGAAATACAGTAAAAACCTTGTGATTGTTGCCCTTGTGTCTATGTTGATGTATTAAAAATGTCAATAGGTACAATAAAAACACCACAAATTCTTAAAATTGTACCATTTGAAAAGAATAAAGGTAGTAATAACATGAATATCCAAGAAGCACTTGTGTCCAGCAGTAACAGAAATATCGAGTGACAAGGTTTTCAGTTTGAGTGACAGTAATTGTATCCAATCACATATGTGGTAGGACGGGCCGTGCAAGCAGAATATTGAATGATGTCAATACAGTGGCCAATAACATCAGGGGAGCTGTTTTAACTTACTGAGGTGAAGAGAACTGTAGTGGATCATGAAAATGACAGAAAATCTCAAACTGGAATTGGAGGATATTTGCTGCTATGTTGATTTCCAAGAGAAAAGGAAAATACCAGAAAGGGACAGACAAAAAGTAAAAGTAGATGGACTAAGACAGACAGACAAAGCCTGTATGAGTTTTTCACTGAATCTCTGATCGTCATTCATGGCTAACAGCTAACAGCTAACTAGCTAATGTTAGCAAAGACAATCTAACTGTGTTGATTTGTTTAGTTGTTTACTGTTCAGCACAGATTTCTAACCAGCTAACAGTCTCAACAATTTGACCAAACCGTCAATAAGCAAGATTGGACTTCTTGTCCTTGCAACAATCAAGTTACAGTCTTTAGGAGAAATGCGGTTGGATCTTCACGTAATTAAGAGCAGGAGGGTGGAGGGTGAGGGTGTGACGGGAGATTTGACGGGGATGTGATTTATAACATCTGGTGTTCATGAAGTACAGCTGTGTATTAATCATGTGTATCAGTCATGTCCCCTACATCAGTTTAAACACATTTAAAGCTTGTAGCTAGGTTACAGGTGGTTACTAGGTTACAATCACGCTATCCGCGCTTTAGCGATTCACGGTCAAGTCATCCGCGGCTTAAATTCTAAAGCGCCTATATGCGTGATTTTACGGTATTTCGCTGCTCACCGCAATCTAACTCATCCTAAGCAAAGAAACAGACTTGCATATTTTTAAGAACTTTGAGGACATGCACGTTTACTACATTTAAAAGTACAAAATACAGTTTACTTGATTGAACTAGTTTAATTGCATAATTAGATTAAACACAATTGGTAATATATTTACACAGCTTAATAAGCATTGTGGAAAATGCTTTTTCTACATAATGTTTCTCAGAAGGTTATTATAGATTTTGACTGCCAGCTGATACAGGGGTTATCACTAGTGAAATGTGGCAAACGTGCAGGGCAGGGGAACTCCAGGGCTGAAATATTCCACTGCCAATTGAATGGTGGCCCTTGGCCATCACCAGATCATTAATAAATCTATATTGAAGTTTTGCATACTTTTCAGAATTTTAACAAAATGCAAAAACAGTTCCACTACCACATGTGAGTAGAAGCCCTTGACTATTAGCAGAGTAAGTTTGGACACATTTCACTGTACAATGTCTTCATAAATGCATATTAAAGTCAAACTACCTTTAGGTGAAATAATGCACTAATTTTGTATAGACTGAATTTGCAGAGTAATCAGAAGAGTAAGTTTGGACAGATTTCACTCTACCATTTTTCATAAACTCCTATTAAAATAATAATACCTTTAGGTGAATTCATGTACTCATTTCATTCAGGTTGATTTTGGATATCTATTTCTCAGAAATGTCCCATAAAGCCAAGACAGTTCCATGACCACATAATCTCTTATGTGGTCATGGAACTGTCTTGGCTTTATGGGACATTTCTGAGAAATAGATATCCAAAATCAACCTGAATGAAATGAGTACATGAATTCACCTAAAGGTATTATTATTTTAATAGGAGTTTATGAAAAATGGTAGAGTGAAATCTGTCCAAACTTACTCTTCTGATTACTCTGCAAATTCAGTCTATACAAAATTAGTGCATTATATTTATATTTACTTTTACAGCATTTGGCAGATGTTCTTATCTAGAGCGACTTACATTGTAATATTTGTTGTATCTACTGTAGACTATATTGTATTGTCTGTTGTATCTGCTGTAGAGTATATTGTAATGTCTGTTCTATCTACTGTAGGGTATATTGTATTGTCTGTTGTATCTACTGTAGGCTATATTGTATTGTCTGTTGTATCTGCTGTATGGTATATTGTGATGTCTGTGGTATCTGCTGTAGGGTATATTGTAATGTCTGTTCTATCTACTGTAGGGTATATTGTGATATCTGTTGTATCTACTGTAAGGTATATTGTAATGTCTGTTGTATCTTCTTGTGAAAGAAAACACTTGTGAAAATCTGGCATCAGCTTTGCAACTTCCAAAAAAAAAGTATGCATGGCTTAGGATTCAGAAATGTGACAGTGTTTTTACTCCTGTTATCACAGCCAGATATAGAATTCTGCCAAGATTTTACTGGCATCATCTCATACAGTTTGACATGTAACAGTCTTATAATACCACTGAAATCACACAGTGTAAGTCCAGCTTTAGGGTTCTTCTGATGTAGGTAGTGCACTAGAGTTCTGAAGGGCTGAATAAAATAAGAGCTAAAATAAACAGACAGCAGCGATCTGGAGAAGAGTGAATAAAGCCATCTGCCATGGAGGACGTCATCTTGGAGATGAGAGTGGAGGAACCTCCCTCTAGCTGCCCCATGCAGGCTGCTCTGTAAGTGCATCTCACTCTCTGTCTCTCTCTACCTGTTTCCCTCCTTTCTGCAGACTGTCTGGTTGTTTGGTCACAGAGAAAGGCTGTTCTTCTCTGGCTTCAGCTCTGAGGTCAAACCCCTCCCACCTGATAGAACTGGATCTGACGTACAACCACCCAGGAGAGTCAGGAGTGAAGCTGCTCTCTTCTAGACTGGAGGATCCCCACTGCAAACTGGACACACTCAGGTATGTAGAAATCCCCTTAAACACACTGTGTTTGGTGTGAACACACACTCCAAATTTGAGAAGCACAAATCCAAGTGAAACATCATGAATTTGGGTGTGCATATATGTCAAATAATCACCCATAACAGCAGACACAGATATGAGGTTCAGTCACTTTAATACTTTTCATGTATGTGAGAGGAACAGCCAGTCCTTTATACTTCTGACCCACTTCTACAAAACAGACCAATTTATACTTCAGTATTACTCGAATACATACAGTGTCATACATGACACACATGTTCTTATTCCTCAAATACATATAGTTTTATACATGAGACACACACACGATCTTATTCCTCAAATACATAGTGTCATACATGACACACACGATCTTATTCCTCAAATACATACAGTGTCATATATGACACACATATGGTCTTATTTCTCAAATACATACAGTGTCATACTGTCATACAGTGTGCTGTTATTGTGAGTGTGTTATAATGAATTGTACACTGTGCTGTTATTGTGCGCGTGTTATAGTGAATTCTAGTACAGTGTGTGCTGTTATTGTGAGCGTGTTTATAGTGAATTGTAGTAGTGATGTAAGCCATCGCAATACATGTAAAGGTGTAATCAAATATCAGAATACATATAAATGTATTACGTAATGAAAACTGATGCACAGTTCAGTCCATATAAATCACTACAGTTCAAACTGTGTGATGGGTTCTGAAAAGGTGAATCCAGAATTGACAAATGTTTGTTAACAACTGTAGAAATCTGTAAAACAATCATGATGAATCTTGACAGTGAGTGTTCAGGTTCAGTGTTAGTGATGATGTACAATAACACTGCCCTCTAGTGGTGATGTGCAGTAACACTGCCCTCTAGTGGTGATGTGCAGTAATACTGCCCTCTAGTGGTGATGTACAGTAACACTGCCCTCTAGTGGTGATGTATAGTATTCCTGCCCTCTAGTGGTGATGTATAGTATTACTGCCCTCTAGTGGCGCTGTACCGTGATACTGCCGTCTAGTGGTGATGTACAGTAATACGGCCCTCTAGTTGTGATGTGCAGTAATAAGGCCCTCTAGTGGCGATGTACCGTAATACTGTCCTCTAGTGGTAATATGCAGTAACTGCTGTACTGCAGTATATCATAACTTCCAGCCCCAAAAACACCTTCATCCCTTTAATTGATAAATTTGAACTGAAATTCCAGTCTGATCTAAATAATTTTTGAACTTTCAATCTATGATTTAAATACTTTATACACACACACAGAGTGAGAGAAATACAGAGCACTAATAGCTTAGAGTATTAAAACGTTTCCTTGTCTGTTTTTGACACACACAGATAATACATTATATTGCCAAAAGTATTCGCTCACCATCCAAATCATTGAATGCAGGTGTTCCAATCTCTTCCATGGCCACAGGTGTATAAAGCCAAGCACCCAGGCATCCAGACTGCTTCTACTAACATTTGTGAAAGAATAGGTCACTCTTAGGAGCTCAGTGCATTCCAGCGTGGTAGCGTGATAGGATGCCACCTGTGCAACAAGTCCAGACCTTTCAGAGGAGAGACAGAGTCAGAGAACCCTATTTCTGTGTGTGGGTGTGAGTGTGTGTGAGAGAGAGAGACGGAACTGTATGTGTGTTTGAGAGAGAGAAAACAGATTTTTCAGAATATTTAAATGACTTATCCTAAGATATGATCTCGATCTCTCTCTCTCTCTCTCTCTCTCTCTCTCTCTCTCTCTCTTCTATTCAGTGAGCCTTACTGGCATGACCAAATGCAGTAACAGAACTGGCAGTATATAAACAGTATTACAATAAACATGAATGAACCTTTAATTAAGGAAATTAAGAATTCTGTTATTATAAAGAACTTGAAAAGAACTGAATTTGGTATTAAATAATAATATAAAGATGTGAAAAGAAAGGAAAATAAATAATAATAATAAGGATGGCAAAATATAAATAATTAGATAAATACATAAAGGTATTAAACTGGGAAGTATAGTGTGTGTGTGTGTGTGTGTGTGTGAGAGAGAGAGACAGCACTATTATCTGCGTGAGAGAGGGAGAGAGAGAGAGAGACAGAACTATTATCTGTGTGTGAGACAGAGAGAGAGACAGCACTATTATCTGTGAGAGAGAGAGAGACAGAATTATTATCTGTGTGTGAGACAGAGAGAGAGACAGAACTATTATCTGTGTGAGAGAGAGAGAGAGACAGAATTATTATCTGTGTGTGTGAGACAGAGAGACAGAACTATTATCTGTGTGAAAGAGAGAGAGACAGAACTATTATCTGTATGAGACAGAGAGAGACACAGAACTATTATCTGTGTGTGTGAGACAGAGAGAGAGAGAGACAGAACTATTATTTGTGCGTGAGACAGAGAGAGAGAGACAGAACTATTATCTGTGCATGAGACATAGAGAGAGACAGAACTATTATGTGTGAGACCGAGAGAGAGAGAGACAGAGAGAGAGAGAGAGAGAGAGACAGAACTATTATCTGTGTGTGAGACAGAGAGAGAGAGACAGAACTATTATCTGTGTGTTTGTGTGAGAGAGAGAAAGAGAGAGAGACAGAACTATTATCTGTGTGTTTGTGAAAGAGAGAGAGAACTATTATCTGTCAGAAAGAGAGAGAGACAGAACTATTATCTGTGTGTGAGAGAGACAGAGCTATTATCTGTGTGTGTTTGTGTGTGAGAGAGAGAGAGACAGAACTATTATCTTTGTGAGAAAGAGAGAGAGAACTATTGTCTGTGTGTGAGACAGAGAGAGAGAGAGAACTATTATCTGTGTGTGTGAGAGAGACAACTATTATCTGTGTGAGAGAGAGAGAGACAGAACTATTATGTGAGAAAGAGAGAGAGACAACTATTATCTGTGTGAGACAGAGAGAGAGAGAACTATTATCTGTGTGTGAGAGAGAGAGACAGAACTATTATCTGTGTGAGAGAGAGAGAGACAGAACTATTATCTATGTGTGAGGGAGAGAGAGACAGAACTATTATCTGTGCGAGTCAGAGAAAGCGACAGAACTATTATCTGTGTGTGTGAGAGAGAGAGAGAGAGAGAGAGAGAGAACTATTATCTGTGTGTGAGAGAGAGAAAGAGAGAGAGAGACAGAACTATTTTCTGTGTGAGACAGAGAGAGAGAGAGACAGAACTATTATCTGTGTGTGTGTGTGTGTGTGTGTGTGTGTGTGTGTGTGTGTGTGTTTCTTTAGGGTGGCGCACTCAGGGGAGATCAGAATCAAACCAGGACTAAGAAAATGTAAGAAGTAAATGTACACACACACACACACACACACACACACACTCACACACACACACACACACTCACACACACACTCACATACACACACACACACACACACACACACACACACACACACACACACACACACACACACACACAGTATTTGTGATCTCTCCTCTAATGTCTCTTCTTGTGTACAGATGTGTGTGATCTCACACTGGACCCAAACACAGCACACACACGTCTCTCTCTGTCTGAGGGGAACAGAAAGGTGATGCGTGTGAAGCAGCAGCAGTCGTATCCTGATCATCTAGAGAGATTTGATGTCTTTCCGCAGATTGTGTGTAGAGAGAGTCTGACTGGACGCTGTTACTGGGAGGTTGAGTAGAGTGGGGGAGGGGCTGTTATAGCAGTGACATATAAAGGAATCAGGAGGAAAGGAGACAGTGATGACTGTTTGTTTGGACGTAATGTAAAGTCCTGGAGTCTGTACTGCTATGACAACAGTTACTCTGTCTGGCACAATAATAAGAACACTGTCATCTCTGCCCCCTCCAGCTGCAACAGAGTAGGAGTGTATCTGGACTGGCCCGCCGGCACTCTGTCCTTCTACAGCGTCTCCTCTCACACCCACACACTCACACACTTACACACACTCCACTCCACATTCACTGAGCCCCTCTGCAGGATTTTGGGTTTGGGATTCTGACTCCTCAGTGTGTGTGTGTGAGGTAGAATAGCCTCCTGTGTCCTGGAGGAACACCTGAGTCTGCAGGCAAACACACAACTGGTGAACATCATAATACACACATGCCTGCTGAGTATAAAATACACACACACACACACACCTCTGTCACATACACACACACACTTTGCTCTTTCTCTCACACACACACACACGCACTTGTGGAATTTTGAACAAACAGCAAGTCAGACGTGATTAAGAGAGTAATTTAATAAAGAAAATAGGACACACAAAACACAGCTGTGTGAGAGCTAATGCTCTGAAGCAAAAGCTCTAAAGGGGTAGACTGACTCTACTCCTTATATCTAAACTTCAACCCCCTCCCCAGGGAGGGGTGCTCTGTGATCTTGTTTACGCATTCCCTGCTCCATTTGGTGATGAACATTCCTGCATATGCCAGAACACTTCAAAGGACAGACACCATTTGTATGACAACAAAAGCCTAATCCCTCTTTACGACCCCTGCAGGTCATAACACATGCAGGTCAAAAAGCAACATTCCAACAGTCGTTTGTTCACACAATATACAGAGACAGAGTATGCAGACTAAACCATTCATATAGGATTATATGATGGAAAGGATTAACATGATTATATATGAATCATTACATATGAATCACATGATAATACATGATCGAATAATATTTTCCATCACACACTCTACACCTTTCTTGCATGCAGTCTTGCACGCTTGCATGCTTTCACACACACACACAGACACACACACACACACAAAATACACCCCTATCTCTCACACACACTCCTCTACACACATAACTAGTGGACATCATAATACACACATTTCCTTACACACGCACACACACCTCTCTCTTTCTCTCTGCCACACACACACACACACACTTTGCTCTTTCTTTCACACACACAAACACACTATACACTATACACTCTCTTCACACATGCGCACACACACACACACACTACACCCTTGTGTGTGTGTCTCTTTCTCTCTCACACACACACAAAGACACACACGAACACACACACAAAACACCTTTCTCTCGCGCTCTCTCACACACACACACACACACACACACAAAATACCCTAAAATACACCTGTATCTTTCTCTCACACACATACAGACACACCTCTCTCACACTTTACTTCTTTCTCACACATGCACGCTACACACCTCTCTCTGTCATACACGCTATGCCACTCACTCACAAACACACAGTACATCTTTCTGTAACACACACATAATGACACACACACACACACACACACACTCACACACACTACAAGTCTCTTACGCAAATGTATGCACACACACACACACACACCACCTCTCTCTTGGCTCCTAATAGTCTGTGAACCCCAGTTAAAATAATTAAAAAGTGTAGCCATACAAATGATTTGTTAAACAGTAACAAACAGCAGCTGTAGTTTATAAATTATTTACATTCCATATATAAATTATCTGTAGTATTTTTGCAGCCAATAAACTAAAATGTTCAAACTATTTAATATACACGAATATCTATAAATGTCTACAGGTCATTTACAAACTGTCACGGTATGACCCCTCCCCTCAAACATCTCCCGTGTGTGTGTGTGTTCATCAGTGTGGCCACACTTTTCCTGTGTTCCACACCTGCTCCTTGTTGTTTCATTAGTATGCGTGTATATAAGTCTATGTGTCATGTTTTGTCAGTGCTTGGATATGTTAGCCTGCGAGCTATGTGGTGTCTGTATATGTACAAATAAATGTATGTTTCTGTTTAAAACGACTCGTCCCCACATTCTGCTAAGCCTCCTTGTAACAAAAAAAGACACACTTTCAAGTAAACTTATCATTTTAAGTTGTCTGTTAAGAAATGTATAATGCTCACTAGAAAACATATACTTCATGTCCATTACCATATATATATTTAGTAAACAGATACTTCATGTTTCTTACCATAAATATTTAGTAAACATACTTATTTCACAAAGCCACTCTGCCTGTTGTGGATAATTTTGACCTTGCCAAAAATTCCCGTTAGCAGATGTTTTAATTGCAAATATCTTTACATTTGTGATCTGGGCAAGTTCATTATCTGCACCATCTGGTTGAAAGATTTTAATGAGACTTTATATATCATACATATCTTCTATCTTAGATATATATATCTAATTTACCACAATCAACGCACTCCTTTCACATAACGGGATTTTGCAATACATAACCTTGGGTGTAGCCAAATGTTAGAGGATTCAAATAGGGATTATATTTAAATATATGGCTTTATTCCACATCTTTATTCCACACGTTTTGCAAATCTGAAACCACAGGGTTTGAACTACTGTACCATAATCATTTTATTGAGAAACAGTGTAAAGGTGGCAGTGGGGCTGATAGTAAATTCCATACCATGGGGGAGACCTTTAAGACTGGAGCATCCAGTGAGCCAAATGTCTAAAGCTAAAAGTGTAATAATAAAATAAAGGTTTTAGTAGACCACCACTCACAACAGCTTGCTGTAATTTTCCCAAAAGCATACAGGGAATTTTCCCATTTCAAATGAATGTCTTACACAGAACATCAAACTGTTTAAAATATATCAGAGTGGAAGTGACTGTAGAAGATAATTACATTTGCATACAGTTCATTTTAAGAATATTAATCTTCCTCTAAACAGATTGATTTAGGGATGACCATCTTCCAATATCTGCTTTTATTTTCTGGAGTACCAGACCAAACTTTTCTTTTTGTAATGACTTCTACCAGCCCACTAGTCTTACCACACCAGGCCCAGATCACCCTCTCCTGAGTACTGATAGGAAACACCTGTTTATCTCCATCTGCTTCCTGTAAAGCCTCCTGTTCTCCCAGTCCACTTTGTGAAGTATTGCCATCCCAGTGTGCATACTGAGCGTTTTCTTCCCGTTGTTTCTTCTGGTTAATGACCTCTGCGTCCTCCTTAGACTACGCCTCACTCCTAGCCCTTTGGCTCTCTCTGGACTTTGCCTACCCTGGAATGGATTGACTACTCCCTGCATTGAGATCTCCTGGTGACTGACGTAGACTCTATCAACTCCTCACACAGCCCCTACCCATATTGCGATCCTAAAAAAGTCTTTTGCGTTTGGATCCAAACTCACCTGTGTCCTGGCAATCCTGATACTTTTACAATATCCGGAAAAGAAGGAAAAGGATACCCAAGTATTGTATACCTTGCTTGGGTCACTAGAAGCAGCCTGCTTGAAAAAATGAGAGAGGACAATATTGTGTTAAGGAAAGGCCTTCTGATTTTGACCAATTTACAGTTTAGTAAAAGATTCAATAATTATAAGAAGCACAGGTACTGAATTAACTGGGTCAGTTACAAATAAAGTATCACCCAAATAAAGCATCAACTTATGAATTTATATTCACACTGTGATACCAGGAAAGAATGTGAGAGTGGAGATCCCTGTGAAGTTCCTCTGGAGAGCTTAAAGTAAACTGAAATATATCCATTAGTGTGTCCTGCTGCGTCAGGTTTAATATAAAGTACTTTAATCCACTTAAGTTTCACCAAATTCAAAAGTCTCCAGCACCTTAAACAAGTACCCCCACTACACACAATCAAATGCCTTTTCAGCATCAAAAGAGATCTCAGCCACAGGAATACTGGCATCAGATACCGCCCACATTATAGTAATAACATACCCAATATTATCAGAGGAATTTCTGTTTTGAATAAAACTGACCTGGTCCTTATGGATCAATGACACAATTACTCCATCTAATCTATCTGCCAAAATCTTGGACACTATTTTAGAATCAAGAGTTATTAAGGCGATTGGCCTACAATTACCAGGGTCTTTGTCTTTCTTTAATATTAAGGTAATTAGGGACTGAAACTCTGCTTTTCTAAATTAAAATCACACGTATAAATAGTTTGTCTTCATTTTTGAATTTTGAAAGATTCAGCTGGGAAATATTGTAACATTAGAAATGAAAAAAGATGAAGATGAAGGTTAGAACAGGGGAAGTTGGGTTGGTTCCTAATTTTCAGGATCAGTTTGCTTTGCGTATATCATGGTCACTGACAGGTTTTCTTTTGGTGGGTCTTACCAATCACAGGGCCCACATCACTGAGTGAAGTGTCTGTGTGACGCAGGTGTCTGGTGTGTGTGCTCACCATGGCTGGCACATCCCTGCCCTGCAGGTATCGGTCATGGTTAAGGTCAACAACCAGACTCAGTACCATTACAGCCAGGACTCGCCGGTGGTGTTTGTGGGTGGGCTGCCCCACTCTGGCACCACATTGCTGTGGGACATGCTCATGATATGTAACACTGTTAATGAGTGTGTGTGTGTACAGTTGGTTATGTGCTGTGAGTGATGTGTAACACTGTTACTGAATGTGTGTGTGTGTGTAGGGTTGGTCATGCGCTGTGAGTGATATGTAACACTGTCCATACAATCTCAGGTCTCTCCTGTTTCACACCTTGTTTGTGATGGATTTGATCTTGTTTTCTCAGCCATAATCTGAGAAACATTTATCACTTCTTTGGTTCTGCAATACAATAATTGAGTTTTAAATCAAAACTTTACATTTTTAAAGCAACATTACATATTTATTTAGTTTGTCCTCTAACATAAATCCACTGATCAATTTTTTTTTCTTTCAATGTGTTGTTTTTACTTGCTAAAAATTAAAAATAATAATTATTTCACATAGACACCCCCAAATTATCAAACACTTAAAACACCTCAAACATCATTAAGCAAAGTATTCATTTTGTGTCTGTTGTTACTGTAATGAATTGTGTTCAAACTGAGACTTAACATTTCCTTATTCAAAATATAAAAAATATCAAATCAGACTGTAATCGACAGTTTCAAGATAAACAGACCATAGATGTATGTAAAAGATTATATTTTGGTAACAATGTAACAGATATCAAAATACAGTAATAAATTTAAACAAAAAGTTCCATAAAACATGATTTCTTCTTGTATTTCAAAATAAACAGCATGACATCTTATATGCCAGAGATAAAAAAGACATGACAGGTCTTTACCCATAAGGCACTGCAAGGGAAGCGTTTGGATTTACAGAGGCACAGAGAATAAACACCTCATTAATATTCATGAGAAAAGTTTAAAACATGTTTGTAGTACTGACAGAGGAATGAAAAATAAATTTTGTAAAGACAAACATTAAGCAACTCCTGGCAGCCAATTCCATTTTGTACTGACAACATTTGTTTATCTACCCCTTCCAAGCTTTCATTAATTTTAATCACACTCATGTATGCAATCCTTCTATCAAATTTTCATCCCTCCATCATTACTCAGAAATGAATGCACTGATATTTTATATCTCCCTGAATTTTAAGGCTACAGCCACCAGGCTTGGCAGAGAGACACAACAGTGGACCTCAAGCACCAAACTGCATATTATACCAACAGCACTTGTCTGTTTACTCCTCCTCTCCTCTCCTTTCATTAATCCCTTTATCAAATGTCCATCTTATTACTCATAAAATAAATGTAGTTAAGTACATATCTGCACTTCATAAAGAAAATTATACTGATAGAAATACAACTCAGTGTTTACAATCTTTACTTTATAATTACTTAATGCCTGTTGATTCATCTTCCTTCAATATGTTTCTCAGCTCTAACTCTAGTGATCTTGTCATGAGCCAGATTACAGACACTGGTAACTAGCAGCTGCATTTAATAATAGCCAGCTGGTGAAACAATAAACACCACAGGGTCTGTCAACCTTGCTCAAAACCAAATGACATGAAGCAGACCTGTTTCCATAATACAACGCTTTGAAATGAATGCAGCATAATAGCACTGGGAAAACCAACCAAAACAACTGACCATAATCACCAAGACCACAAGGAGAAGTTTTGAAAATATAACCTGAACAATAAGGGAGACTCTTAAATAAAACATGTTGACAAATGGCAACTAAACTATTTAAACTATTCAAAAATACAGACAAAATTGCTGATTTTTTCATGAGCTGACAAAAGTATTTACATGTGCATTAAATTACATCACAGGATCTCACAGTAATACTTACATAAACATCTTTCCATTACTGTGCAGATGCTCTTATAGTGACTGATACATATTCATCAGTATGACAGCATGTGTCCTCTCTGAGGATCAAACCATGATTCTGGAGATGCTGTACCAGCTCTACCAGGTGAGTTCAGGAGTGCTAACGTCATACAACTCTGATCATGTATGACTGAACATACATTGATCTTTGACCCCTGAATGGTACAGAGAAAGGCAGTGTGGGTACATACGTGTATGTGTGTGTGTGTGTGTGTGTGTGTGTGTGTATACAAGAGAGCCAAATCATTTATCATCTCTCAGACTCTCCTGGTTATTATTGGGAGATCATCTCTGCTCTTCAACTGAGTGGTTTAGTCCATTCATATTAACTCCTCTGTTGTCATGGTTACTGTTCCATTCACTGTACTTCCTTTCTGGAGCTCCTGAATTGTTTTCCTCAGTTGCACAATCACCAGCACTGCTGCCACAAGCCCCGCCCCCGTCAGAGCCAGGAGCACTGTCAACACCGTCACTGTTGAGCTCTGATCTGGACATGGCTGGACTTCTGCAACAGACACACACACACACACACAAAGAAACAAAAATGGTCAGAAATTATGAACCACTATTTATACAGAGTTATAATTATATGTGTATGTATCAGAGTGAACATGACAGGATCGAGAGGGATTGTGGGATTAATTTACATATTAACACACAGCATAATTACTACAGTGAACAGTGGTATTGGGGGTAAAGTATTTGTAGATTTATTGAGGGTCGTATGTAAAGGGTTGAACATCAGGAGCAGACAAAACCAAACTAAAAAAAAAACATAAGCCACACTAGAATTAAAAATGATTATTTTAGTTGGTTACATTTATTTAGTGCCTTTCTCAAACTCAAGGACGCTTTGCAGGCAGACATCAGCTTTAACATTCAAATCACTCACAAACAGATGAGAAGCAGCAGCAAATTTACACACAGTGTTCTCTCTATCAGAAACCACAGACCCCTGGGGGACTGAACCAGGTGTAGGGGAAGGGGAGGAGGTTTAGACCAGGACAGAGTACCAACCATCACTGAACACACACACACACACACACACACACACACACACACACACACACACACACACACATCTATATTCATGCACAACTCACATTGATACAGGACAGTTTATAGTATCCAGTCATCCTAACCTCCATGTTTTTGGGAGGACCCCAGAGGAAATCTACACAGATTCAGGGAGAACACGGAAACTCCACCCAGAGAGGGACTCGGAGGCTGAGAGGCAAACATGCCAACCATCAAGCCCTGCTGCCCAAAACAACCAACTGTCCCAACTGAACACAAACAAAATTAAGCACAATAACCCTCCCTACTCCCAAAAAAAAAAAAAACAGAAGTAAAGAACTGAGCAAATAAAAAAGGTGTCAAACTCCAAACTTCCCAACTACGATCCACACAGGACTACTACAATACACTATACACAGAATAATATTTACAACAGTGAACACGACCAGAAAAAGGGGAAGCGATAAGTCAGAATGATTCAACAAGCAGAGGCCCAAAACCACAACAATCGGCAAACAACGCTCACTGAACAAACACAAGCAGCCACAGCAACAGTGGATATGAATCGCAGCCTGTTGCTTCTTCCCGGGCTTCCCCTTATGCGTGCGGTAGAATGAGGCAGCAGCCCAGGACAATTCCAGCACAGGACAGAAGACTTGATCAGGTGGAGAAGGAGCATCAATGAAGGGGAGGAGCCACAGGATGTAACATAAACGTAAACAAACACAAATAACCCTACCCATAACACAAACAGGGTTGTAACACCTTCAAATACCAACACTTCAATTTTCCTGACTCATCACTCAATAACTCATGATTGTTTTGGTATGAGTAAGCAGGTATCACACCAAGTGCCATAAAACATCAGTGGCTGGATCCAAGAGTGTCCATGTGAGAATCCACCACAAAGAGTCCAGTGAAAATCAATCGGGTCCACATGCTCTTATTGGGGATATGCTTAGATAAACAGGACCTCAACTAAGACCAAGACCTCAAACTATGACACTCAGTCCACGCTGTTTACACGATCCTAGCATTCATAGTCAAACTAATACTGAACCACTGATGTGCATGTAAACATAGTTACTGATAATATGCACAACCCCCTCCCCAACATAGTAATTCTAGGCGACATTAAAATCACAGTAACCACACTTACCTTCCACAGTAACTGTGTATGTCTGTATAATCTCTTCATGCTTAGTGTCTCTGATGCTGTAAACTCCACTATCAGATGGTGTGGTTCCTTGCAGCTCCACAGCAGAGATGAGCGACACTCTCCGAGTGTATTCAGGTTTACACTTCAGTGAGTGTCCAGCCACTGTGCAGATCTGTCCACTAGAGGGAGCAGCTGCACCTGTGCTGGTATAAATCACCTCCACTGACTCTGATATGAGCAAATCCAGCACCAGAGGTTCACCAAGCTTAATCTGAACTGAAGCATTACAGGCTGTGGGAAAAAAAACAATTAGAAACTTCAATGTAATATACAACTGATTTGACCATGTAACCTCAGAACTGCAAATCTGATATAAACATTTAGCTCCTTCTGTTTTTCCCCCACATATCTGATGTTTGTGAAGTTTACAATTCTATGTTCTACCTTATTTACTCCATATAAATAAAGTTCTGTCTACATTAATAATGGTTTAGTAACAATAACTGGGTAATCCATCGAGGACACTTACCCTCTATCTGTAGACTCACATCACAGATGTCTTTACCACTACAGGTGCAGGTGTACAAGGACCTTTTAGTGTAATCAGCATCAGTGATGGTGAGGGAGAGATCTCCCTTCAGGTACGGATCATGGGACATGTGAAATCCCTCCTCTGACTGGCAGGATGTCTGGTTACACTAAGCCAGAATGTCATGTGGTTTATGGGACACAGTCCATGTGAGCAGACCAGAACATGTCTGAGTGCAGGGGAGAGTAGCAGCATCATGAAGATTTACCTTTACTGAAGGAAAAGAGCCTGAAAGAGATGTTAAGAAAAGAGAGTTTAAAATGTTACACTGGTGCTTGAAAGTTTAGGAACTCTTTAGAAATTTCTATATTTCTGCATATATATGAACAAAAACTTCATCAGATTGTCAAGCAAGTCCAGAAAGTAGAAAGAAAAACAAATCAAACTAATTAAACCAAATATTAGACCCAATATTAGTCTATAATAATATTATTTATAGAGGAAAATGACCCAATGTTTCATATCAAGGCAATAAATAGTGTTTATAAGTTGATATTTATTATTTAGAATGTTATTTTTATTTTATCTGTCATATCCATGCATGATACAGCATATATAATACATCCCACACAAAAAATAATTCCCTACACAACTGAACCACAGTACCACAGTGGCTTTTAATGAAAAAATATCAGATTGGTATTGATATCAGATGACATTCAAATGCAAGACATCAGTATCAGATCAGTAAAGAGAAACTGGTATCATGCTCTCTCTATAAATACAGTAAAACTAAAATTATCAACCATTCACTCAGGCTACTTAAATATTCTTGCTTACTCAAAGATGCATTTCTAAGTAAGAGCAGAACTGACTGATACTGCTCATTAGTATGGCTGCAGGGACATCTGTGCCTTCTATGTCTGTGTCTACATGACCATTCTGGTGATCTTTTAATGAAAGGCTTCTGAAATGCAAGTCTATTAGCAAAGTGACAGGAAATCTGTCCAATTAAATTTATTAATTTTATGTTTCTCACTACGGGGGCAGGCCTATAGCAGCCTGAACCTTCTCAGTGTTCTGAAGAAAGGGTTACAACATTATTAGTAAAGGATCACTGTGTTCATGCTGCCTTAGCCAGCTGACTATGAATGGGGTCTATGAGTGAGACAGACACTGTAGTTATACAGTAGGTACGACGAGCCACATATCCACAGTGAGTTATACAGTACAGTTCTCATGAATAGCAGCAATGCAATAAATATGTTTACAATCCTTTTAAATGTTAAAAAAATTGGATGATATTGTTTATGCTGTGCTGCGCAAAATGAATTATTAAAAACAACCCTCAGGATTTATAAATTTAATTAATTTTAATAAAAATTTTATTAAATATAAAGAAGACTAAATAAAGATAAAGCTCAAGCCGGTACAATAGTCCGGTTAACACACCAAAGTCAAGGATAAAATTCTGATGACCTGAGAGAACCTGTTCTATCCACTTACCAGCTATGACTGTCAGCAGCTGTAACAGCAGAACACAGTGACACCTGCTCAGCATGACTGAGGAGACAAAACAGAACCCAGTCAGTACTGTACAGAGGAGACAGGAGGACCCAGTCAGTACTGTACAGAGGAGACAGGAGAACCCAGTCAGTACTGTACTGAGGAGACAGGAGAACCCAGTCAGTACTGTACTGAGGAGACAGGAGGACCCAGTCAGTACTGTACAGAGGAGACAGGAGAACCCAGTCAGTACTGTACAGAGGAGACAGAAGAACCCAGTCAGTACTGTACAGAGGAGACAGAAGAACCCAGTCAATACAGTACAGGTAGGATTAGTCCAGGGTCCAGAACATCACAGTCCTGCCTGCCAGTACATTGTGTCACTGTTCAGTTCCCTTATTCCCAGCAGTCATGCTGTGTTTGATATTTCTGGCAACACTAAAGTGCTAATCAGACGGGACTAATTTTTCAGTCATGTGTACGTAAAGCAACTTTACCACAAGACCTCTAGAGTGTATGACAGACTCGCACACAGGATCAGAAACCTCGGGATAAATTACAGACATGTCAGTGGCTACTGAATTTATGTATTACCGTCTCACTAAAAGATCCACGTGTGAAATGCAGCTTTAGTTGAAAGAAACCACAGAATATTTCAGACATCTTCTGCACAAATTCTGGCATTTAATGAAACTGCTTATAGTAATAATGACTTGGGTTTGAACATTAGCAGGTTAGGGAAATTTACTTAAAACCTCTGAGAAGTCATTTGCCTACTAGAGCACTTCCGTGACTGGAGAAAAAAATGCCAAAATTCTGATATGTGAACCCTGGATATTCGCCCGGGATTTAAAAACCCATGAGATTACAGCAAATAGCCGTTTATAGCAGGAAAAAGGCGCAAGAATTCTTGCTGACGCTGCAGTAGGTAAAATGACTGACATGGCGAGAGTAAAATCACTGAGGAACGAAGAAAATAATTATATTACCACACCTTGCCATGTCAAATGAATCCTGTCTGAATATTCTTAACACACATGAGGTTCTGAACCCTGGTTCTGCGGACCCACCGCCCTGCACAGTTTCCCATCTGATCCAGCTCATGAAAGACTTGATGACCCAGAAAACCTGAAACTGTCTGCCAGTGGATATACTGTTACCAGCCTTAAATGTTCATGACAAACACAGAAATAAACCTGAAACAGTTTTTCTTTTGGCTGATAAGCTGTTCCTGGCAACATGCAGAATCAATTACTCTGTAATGCACCTATAAAACAGGAGTATTGTAACGGTCAGTAATTTGCGGACTGTCCCCTTAAGTTACGTTTACGTAAAAGGCGTGTGTACGTTGCCCACGCGGAAGAGTTGGTTTTGTACTGTTCGTGACGGGCGTTGCCGGACCCAGCTCTTCATTTATCGTTATTTACTTCTTTAGCAACGCGTTATGAGCTTTGGATGTTTTTACAACTCATGTTTGAGCTGTCAACAATACTCCAGGAGCGAGCCTGTGTCACGTGGTGAATAAACCAGCAAGTTTACTACTAAACTGAGTGATTCTGGTCCGCATCTCCTCCAGGTGCTTCACAGGCTTCTCTCTACCAGTTCCAAAGATCTGCTAATCTGGGTTGGAGTATAATTTAAACAGGACTAACTCCAAGCGTTACAGTATGTACTAAAGTAGACAGTTACTGTAGGTGCAAGGCAGGTGTTCATAACTCGTTGGTGCAGAAGTGGAGAATGAAGCGTCTGAGACACACGGGGCTGGTTGGTCTGATACTCACAAGTCCATGACTCATGGAGAGGAGCCGAAGCGCCACAACAAGCAGCTACTCGCGTCTCCTCTCAGCTTCTCACACAAGCGCGATAATGTTTGTTAAGACTCTGGTCTGGTGCACGAGCTAAAGTCCCTAAATGAACACATGAACCCGTTCAACAGTCCGCGAGAACAACCAGAGTTCTTAGCAGACATGCAAACGCCTAACTGCGTTCATAAATCAGACTTTCTGGCAGCTAGCGCGCATATTTGGACGGTAATCAGAAGTACATCGACATATAAACACTTTTAAACTCACCGCTAAATGTCGAACTTGAACCTGAAACTTGGCGAGTGATTCAAACATGAAACACGTAATGTTTCATGTTTTCCTAACTATCAAAAAAAGGTTCATTACTCGAAGCTTCATGATACAGTTTACTGATGTTTCACAGCCATGCCACTGCCATGACAGTGCTAACACTTTGTTGAAAATGGTTTATAACCTAAACAAATGCCTGGTTAGCAGTGTTCAGAAACTGACCATTGATGATCTGAACTCTGTAAAATGCAGTTATAAGCTTGAACAGGTACATAACAGTACACATACAAAAATATTAACTAGCTAAAGCCTATTTGTATTTGGGTAAATGAAACAATGTCTCAGCCCTTTGTTAATATTATGCTTTTATAATCACTGCGTTAAAATAATGGTGTGTTTCTCTTTCCATAGGTTCACAGATAGAGTGAAACTTCATATTTCCTAACGTGACGGACGAGGTACATTATTTACACATTAAACATATACGTATTAACACTACTTGGATCAAACAGCGACAACTTTGACGATACAAAACGAGACTTATATACAATCATGACAACTACACACAACAAGGATCAGGTGCACAACACAAGAGGGCGTGGCAATACGAACACACAGACATACACATGCACGCAGACTTGAGGGGGGAGGGGCCGTACCGTGACACCTAAAAGTAAGATGAAGCTTTCATATTAATCTGTGACTGTTATAGTATTTAGCTATAGCTGTTAGTAGTGATATTGTAGCCTGTTAAGGTAACTTTTTGTCAAATTTCTTATTTTGTTTGTCTTTTGTTACACTGTTTGCAGGTTTAACAGCTGGTGAGACACTTGACGGTTTGTGAAAGTGCAATTTGATACAAATTCATAATTCATAACGACACGTGGGCCTAATTATGTACTGTATGGAGTGACCTTAGTATGACATGATGGAAATGAATGTGTTTCTGTTCTCATGCTTGTTTGCAGGTTGCCATTACACCTGCAGTCAGTAGATCAAGATGTAATAAATGAACTTATAGGTGTATATGGAAGCACCAGACAGCTCACTCGTTCTTTCAGTAACTGTTCAAAATACACTCTTCATATAAAGCAGGGTCATATGAGTTGAAAGAAATCACATAAAATGTTTACAAGCATTTAGTATCATTTAGTTAATAGACATTGTTTGCAAGATAAAATGTATTTTTTTAGACATTTCATAAGTTTAAATATTTCTCTTTTGTGTTTGTATGTCCATAGGTCTGTCAGTTCCATTAAAAGTAAGTAGAAAGTTTCTGCATAACTGGGGTTCCATTTCTGCATAACTAGGGTGGTTCTGAAGTTACTGAGATTGTTCATTATATGAAAATATCAGTGTACTTGAACGTGTAAATGAACACTACATATATGAAATTTAAATGCTTTTATCATATGAGCATTGTTGTGCACAGACCAATGGATCTTGACCTGTACTCAGTGCAAGACATGTTGGTTAGTCAGCTAACTTCAGAATGCATAGTCAGCTAACTTCAGAATGCATAGTCAGTTAACTTCAGAATGCAGTCTTTTTACAACTGGTCATATGTCATATTGGATTCTGTTTAAACACATGTAACTCAAGTGATCCCTAATGCATATGTATACTCAGGGTATTTGCTGCTAAGAAAAGGGTAAACACACTAAGAACATATTAATTAATAACGGTTAATGCATAACATAATTATGAAATTTTGGTCCACAGTCAAGTTCCTCTCTAGGCTAGACTTTAGCCTGAGTATTATTGACACTTACCTCTCTATTTTCACATGAGCATCTATATTTGATAGAGACTACAAAGCACTTCGTAAGTCATGTATGTATGCTGATGTCCACATTTTTATTTCTGTAGTTTCAGATTACCTCAGTTTTAAAGAATTAAATTTGTGGCTTGGCCTTTTTTTCCATCTTAAACACTTCATAAAACTGTCGTGACGTTTTACCATCTAAATGTACATGTACAGGGATAATGCAAAACCTTCAGTATTCAGCCACCAGAGCAACTGTGGCCAGTCTGAATGTAAGATGAATTAAATGAAGTAATTTGACTGAAGCATTTCTGTGAAGAATTTTGGCTCTTATACAATGATGACATAGTGTGGGGAAATTATTTGGCTCTTACACAGTGACATTAGAAAAAAGACAAATGACAAGTATAGAAACACTGAGGGTAACTGCTAACTGTCACGGAACGCTTGCCTCCGCAAGTCACGTGGTTTGGCCCGCCACGTGCAGCGGGAGGATCTGTGTTTGTGGTCACGCCTGCACCTCGTCTTGTCTAAATGTATATAAACCCATGTCAAAGTGTGCTGTGCATTGGTCATTGTTGATGTAGCATATCGATGTTTGTTTGTTAGTGTCCAAATGTGATATTAGTAACCTTGTTTGTCTAGCTTGTGTTAATGTTAAAGTCGTTAGTGTTAAGTGTGTCTATGCTGGTTGTTAATGTTATTTGTGAGTGCCACCATCGTCTTTGTTTTGTGTCATTAAATGTTTCAGAAGCCGAGAGAAGTCTGTGCTTCCTGCTCCACGCCCTTCCATGATGTTACAGTAATGAAAGGGGGCAACTTGGTGACATTAGATATAAAGCTGACTACAATATGTCTCAACAGCTAAAATATCATGTTTAAATAGCATTTATGTAGGGTAGATTTAAAAATCAATTTATTATTTTTTATATGACCTAAATCATGGACTATATTAGTATAATAAATGTGGTTGCTAAGGTGTTACGAATTTGCTTCTATAGTCTCGATAGGTGGTTGCTATGGAGTCCCTAGATGGTTGTTTTGGATGTTGCCAAGTGGTTGCTATGGAGTTGCTATGGTAAATGTTGAGGGATATTTTGTTGTGGGGGTAAATTTGGTTGAGGGTTAATTGGCTGAGTGGTAGTTGAGGATAAGGGCTTTAGTGTTTTTTAATGTTGATAACATGATAAATACTGTGAAATAATGTCAAATGCAGTTTACATAGAAAATGAAATCCTGAAATACTATTGAGCCATTCCCAGGTAGTTGCTATGTGGTTGCTGTGGAGTCCCAAGTGGTTGCTAGGTGGTTGCTATGGTTCTTGCTAGGTGTTTCCTATGGTATCCCAGGTGGTTGTTGGGGTATTACAGAGTGGTTGCTATGGTCTCACTAGGTTGTTGCTGTGGAGTGTCAAGTGTGTTGCTATGGCTGTGGGGTTAGTTGAGGATAAGTGGGTATTTACCTGTTGTGGTTGAGGGCTTTTAGTGTAATGTTGTAACTGTTGTTGAGGGGTTTTTAAGATGTGGGGGGAATTTGTTGAGGGCAATTTGGCTGATTTGGATGTTATTGAGGGACGTTGGGGGTAATTTGTGGTGATGGCTAATTGGCTGTGGGCTGAGGGGTTATTTAGCTGTTGGATAGTTGTTTTTGGATTATTTATCTGTGGAGGTACTTGTGCTTAAGTGCTATATGGAGGTGGTGGTAATTAGGATTGGGATAATTGGCTGAGGCAAAGGGGGATAATTGGGATAATTGGCTGAGGCAAAGGGGTTGTTTAACTGTTAGGGTAGTTGCTTTTGTGAGCTAATTGGCTGTGGCGTAGTTTATAATAAGGTGTCATTTACCTCTTGGGGTGGTTGTAGTTGAGGGGTTATGTTGCTGTGGGGAAATCATGCCTGAGGGCTGTTTAGCTGTGGGGTTAATTAGGGTTGATTAGTAATTGGCTGTGGAATAGTTGAGGCTGAGGGCTATTTGACTAATGGGGTAATTGTTCTTCAGGGGTATTTAACTGTTGGGGAAGTTGAGGGGTTATTAAGTTGGTGGTGAAGTTGGTGAGGGCAGTTTGGATAATGGAGTAGCTGTTAAGGGGCTGTGGGGGGCTATTTGGCAGTTGGGGATATTTAAGTTTGAGGGACATCAAAGGAAACAAAGAGGCAGCTCTGAAAGTTCTCTGAGAAAAGAAGTGGCAGAGAAAGAACAGAAAGCTTTTACCATGAAGAAAGCCTGAAGGAAGCAGATGACAGCACCCCTCTCCTCTTCTCCTCCTCTCATTCACTCTTTCTCTCTCTCTCTCACACACACACACACACACACACACACACATACATAACTTAGTGCTATTTATGATCCAGGTTATGAAGTGTTAGTTATGATCCAAGTTTTGACTTACTGGGTGTTTTTAATTAAATTTAGGTGCTGGTCCTTTATGGGGCCTGGCTGATTGAGCTTGTGAGTGTGTGGGTGCACCTCAGTGTGTGCTGTGTGTGTTTATCTGAGTGTGTGAGGACCAGAGAGATGTGAGTGCATCTAACTGTCTACTGTGTTGTTTCCCCAGTTTCACCAGTGTATGCTGTTTTGGTGTTATGGTATGAGATTTTGAGTGTTGACAGTATTTTATTGTAAAAATCCTTTAGGCATTACACTCATACTGTGTACAACATCTGCACCTTTATCAGTCCAGCACACAGAAAACAGAATGAAAAACCTTTCACAGTTTCCAAAGAGTTCCCCGTTTAATGTGTAGATTTGTACAGAGAGTTTAACACAGTGAGGTTATGATTGCATTGTGTGTGTGTGTGTGTTCATGAGGTAGTGTATACTGTGAGAGATGTGTAACGTGTGTGTGTGTGTGTGTATTTGTTTTATACTCAGTAAGCATGTGTGTATTATGATGTTCACCAGTTGTGTGTGTAGAGGAGTGTGTTTCCCTGCAGACTCTGGTGTTCGTCCAGGACACAGGAGGCTATTCTAGCTCTCTCACACACACTGAGGAATGAGACCACCAAAGTCTAAACCCTGCATAGAGGGGCTCAGTGAATGTGGAGTGGAATGTGTGTAAGTGTGTGAGTGTGTGAGAGGAGACACTGTAGAAGGACAGAGTGCCGGCAGGCCAGTCCAGATACACTCCTACTCTGTTGGAGCTGGAGGGGGGAGCAGAGATGTCAGTTCTCTTCTTATTGTGCCAGACAGTGTAACTGTTGTCATAGCAGTACAGACTCCAGGACTTTACATTGAATCCAAACACACAGTCATCTATGACTCCTTTCCTGCTGATTCCTTTATATGTCACTGCTATAGCAGCATCTTCACTCCACTCCACCTCCCAGTAACAGCGTCCAGTCAGACTCTCTCTACAGAGAACCTGATACAAGTAATCAAATCTCGCTGGATGATCAGGATATGACTGCTCCCACCCCACACGTGTCACCTTTCTGTTCCCCTCAGACAGAGAGAGAAGTGTGTGTGCTGTGTTTGGGTCCAGTGTGAGATCACACACATCTGCACACAAGAAGAGACATTAGAGGAGAGATCACAAATACTGTGTGTGTGTGTGTGTGTGTGCACGCACATGTATTTTTACATATGTGTGTACATTACACTGCACACAATGACTGCTGCTTACAGTTTCTTAGGCCTGGTTTGTTTCTCATCTTCCCTGCATGCTCCATCCTAAAGAAACAAACACACACAGAAAGGAGTTTAGAAAATTTTAAATTCTGAAAAATCTAGTCTCTCCTTCTTACTGTCTCACACAAACACACAGAGATAATAGTTCTCCCTCTCTCTCTCACATACAGAGAAAATAGTTCTGTCTCACAGACACACACTTTTTACAGTATTTAGTTTGTTCTCTCTCTCTCACACACCCACACAGACAAATAGACATGCGCACACAGACACAAGTATTGTCTATGTGATGTGTATCAAATATACATGTTTAGTTCCTTGTCTGAATTCTCATGGTTTTGTTCTGTGTTTTATCTGATCCTATAATAAACTGCAGATAAATAATCATGTAGAAGTGAACTGCAGCATGTCGGATTCATTTCTCCAACACATGTTGTACATTCTATAAAATAAGGGGAACTATTCTTTTGGAATGGAATATCGTGTGCTTGTTGAGAGAGAACCCTTGCTAGTGACCTGGTGGAATGAGTTGATTCTGAGGTGTGTATGAAGTGTTTTGGTAGTTTTAGTACATTTTGTTGGTAGGTTAACTGCTCTGCAGAGCTACATGTTGGTGTGAAGAGTATTGAAAAGTGAACTCAGTGTAATCAGCACTGTATTCTGCTACCTGTTCCAGCTGCTACCTGTGACTGCTATGTTCAGTATAGCATGTCACTGACTCCTATGCACAACCCATTTTACATATTCCCAGTACTGCGTACTGGTAAAAATAAATGCACTGTCTGTTCATTGTGTATTGGTCCTGTCCTGTATTCATTTATTGTATGGCATTATTGCACTCTATCGTGTTGCTTGCACTTGTTTTGTTTTATGCTGCACCATGGTCCGGGAGGAACATTGTTTCGATTTTACTGTGTACTTGTATATATCTGAAATGACAATAAAAGCCCTTTGAACCTTCGAAATGTGTGTAATCAACTGTAAAACAAGGACATAGTAATCACTGATGTGAAGCACATCTGTGACATATTAACACTGTTGGATTTCTTTCTAGTAGCGCCACCTTGTGGAGAATTTACTGCTTACTAACCTATGAGTGTGTGAGTTACACATTATTCTACAATTCACTATTACACACACACACACACACACACACACACACACACACACAATAACAGTACACTGTACTACAGTTCACTATAACATACTCACAATTACAGCCCACACACTGCACCACAATTCATTAAAACACACTCACAATAACACACATTGTACTACAATTTACTAAAACACTCACAATAACAACAAACATTAATAGCACACTGTAACAAACAGTAATAGCACACTACAATTCACACACCAAAGTGCTCACATCAACAAATTTGCAGTGCAGGTCATTTTGAATAACACTTAAATAAATATTATGTTTAAACTTGGTCATTGAGGAACTGATACTTCCAGACTAATGTTGAAGAACACTGAATAAACCGATTGGGCAAGAAACGGACAAAATCTGACATATATCTAGTTAAATTAACTTTCTACAAAACGGATAGCACGATATTGTTAGAAATGAATACAGACAGAAGCAAAAATAAATTATATATCTAGATATAAGTCTGTACCCTGTACCTGATCCTTTCTTATTGTATCATGCTAGTCAGCTGTTAACTGTAATAACAAGCTGATGTCTGTCAGGATTTTAAGACATATTCACAGAATATGTAGATAATTACACAATTATAAATATTGACACATATTGATGTGGACAGTGTCAGATGAATCAGTCTGACTAGAATTTCCTGTTGAGATCCTACAATGCTTGCTAGTCACCTTGGTTTTGGTAATATTAGTTAGTTACTTGATAACGATAATTTGCCAATAATGCCATTTGACAGTGTGTATGCTAATAAGATTGAACAGGACCAGAAATGTTATTTGATTAAAAGAAAATCTAGCCACAGAGCTAGATGGACATAATTGGTGTTACAAATTCACACGAATAGCTAGCTAGACTGCTGAAGGACTATACTCTAATCTGTCAGAATCGAGTCAGCTGTGAGAAAATGTTGGTATTGTCACGTTCGCCCTCCCTGGTTGCAGTTCCTATGGAAACTCTATCTATTTTGTTAACTTCCTGGTTTTGTTTCCTCATGCTTCCTCGTTTTATTCTGTTCCACCCCCTTGTTAGTATCTATAACTATTGGTTATTGTGTGTGTTAATTCTGGTTTGTTGGATTACTGCCTGTATATTTGGATTACCCTCCTTGCCTGTTCCCTGTCAGTTTTGTTTGCCTCATGGACTGCTTTGTGAATTGCGATCTTTGCATGTATACTGGACTACATTTATGAACTACCCCTGTTCTCAGTTAAACTGCATCCACTATAATGCGTTCCACTCTATCTCCGTTCGTGCTCAGAACCTGACAGATACTGACAATATATCCACATTTCTAACAAAAATGTCAGTTTTCCAGGGTATAATTATGTTATGGTAAGAAACTGTTTTGAAAAATGTCTTAGCTACCTCAGTTGAGTGACTTTCTCCTCTTGACTGAATTGAGTAAATTTCTCCTCCATGTGAATTCCTCCATGTGCATGATTCTTATAACCTGTGGATAAGGAAAGTATGTTTTAGTGTAACTTCAAAGTGTTAACTTTATCATGTTCTCTCTGCATTATTTTACCACTGCAGAGTAGAATAACTATCAGTAGTACTACCAAATAAGGAGACATCAAAAAGACTCCAAATGAGAGTCAAAGTTTTGATAATTGTTATGAGATGAAACAGTCTGTAATGACTCAACGAGTCCTTAACTGAACCAAGCTGTATATTAGTTCTTACTTTCTGCAGCTCTGCTTTGCCTTCTCTCTTTGGTCAGTGCTACCTCCATTAGTTCATAAGCACAGAGTGTGTGCAGGGTTTTACTTGTGCACTAACTGTCTTATGTATGCTGGACTATAACAGGTTATATATATCTACCAGTGTTCAGTGTGTTAATGATGAGGTACTAAATAAGGGAGAGATGATCCAACAAGTGTACAGGGAGGGAGAATGCATTTTAATGCAATTTCGACTGCCCAGTGAGTCATGCCATGAATGTGCTGAATATGGTAACCCTTTTTGGGGTGCCAAGACATATAGTTCACCACATAAGCTCAAACCAGATACAGAACCAGATACATGAAGTCTTTTAGGCTTCATCACACTACAGAGACAGTGCTGATTAAAGCATTTAATGACCTCTTGTTGGCTTCTGACCAGATTTGTCTCTTTGTTTGCATTGCTTGATCTCAGTGCAGCATTAGATACTGAAATTCACAGCATTTTATTGTGGAGTGCTGATGTTCTGGGCAACGCTCATATCTGTTCCCTTCTGGTTCCTTTTAGCTATGATGTCATAGCTAGAGCTACCATCTTTGCACATTATATTAGCCTTTCCTACACACTTTACTATTTGATCAGGCCTAAGTTACTGAGGGTCCTGCCCCTGACCCTCTCCCACAGTGGCTCCTCCTACCCTGACTCCACCTGCTGTGGCTCCTCCCATATCCCCACAATCACTTCCCCTTCTGTGGCTACAAACATAGATTAAGACTTCTAGGAACCCAGACTAGGACTTCTAGGAAGCCAGAACAGACTTTCTTTGGTTACTTATTCTGATTACTCATTTTGTTTCTTTGTTGTTTGTCTTGTTTCTGTTGTGGTGTCGGATGTCGACCAGGGGAGGATGGACCCGCCCACTGAGTCGTGGTTCTTCTCAATGGTTGTTCCTCATGCTCTTAGGGAGATTTCCCTCACTACTGTCATGAGTTCACCTTCACACTTCTGATACGTCATTGAATCGCTTAAAAAAAATTGTTCATGCCTTCTTCAATAAAGATTTAAAAGATTTAAATAGGGACCTGCAATTCTTTGTAATGATATTGATAGGTGTAACATTGAGTTGTGCAGTAATTTTGGGATTTATTTATTTATTTTCTCATCTATAAGGTTGTCCAGTATCTGAGGGACTGTGTAATAACTGCAGACTAGTTATGAGAACTGTGCTGATTGTCACATAATCCTGCACAATTATGGGGTTTTGAAACAACAGTATTGTGTAATAAGAACAGAACTGACAGTAATATGTGTATTATTATTATTATGTTGCATTTATATAGCACCTTTCTCAAATTCAAGGACTCTTAATGTATGTGTGTATCTGAATGATGGCGGTAAAGTGATGTATGCATGTGAATGTGTGATTGAATATTCTTTGTGTGTTGATTCCAAGACAAATTTACATGTTGGGACAATAAAATATATGAAAAATGTTAAAAATAGAATGGAAAACAGGTCTTGGTTGTTCTTGGTTGTTTTGGTAGAAAAACACCATAGACACTTCAGATAATACAGTAAAGCTCAACAGTGTAACTGTTTCACACAATACAGTAGAGCTCAATAGTGTAAAATAGACCTGGTGTTAGTGTGATGACTACAGTCCAATGAGAGACTGCAGTGATGTCCTGGGAGGACTGGAGGTTTCCACACTGAACATTTCCAGTGTGTTAAGCGCTTACTAAACATGTTCAACCACTAAATGCAAGAGCTTGTTTTCTCTCTCCCATGTGAGTTATTACTCCATTATAAGCATGGAGATTAGAAAATTGTAAGGTGGTCTCAAACCCAGGTTAGCTGGGTGATGATACCAACAGCCTACTGGGTGAGCAACCACGCTCTAAAAATTGTGGGCCTGTGTGCCGAACAGTTAGAGCTTGGATCAGGTAAAACAAAAGGAAAAACTAAACACCACGCCGAGCATGGAAAAAAGGGAGAACAAAGGATGTCAGGGGAAGAAATGGCAACCCCGATGCACTGGGGAAAACTCAAACTAAAACTTCCCAAACATAACCAGAAAACAGGCAGGACTTGAATGGCTAAGGGAAGCCTCCGGAGAGAGACAGACTCGAGAGGAAAAACTGGAGAGAGGAGGGGATGTGTCAAAACACAGACACCCTCGCAGGACAGAAGTGAGGTGTAGCACAAGAGCTCACAGACCTCAATACCTTAAATTACCGGCTAGGAGCTTAGCTCAGAACTTTTGCAAAAACCCAGCACTGAATGACTGGGTCACTGGTTTATATAAGGTCTAGCTCAGCTGTTGGGTGTTAAGCCTGATTATTGGTGTGGTTGACTCGAGGTCTCCCTCTGGTGGCAGGAGGGGGCCTCAGCCTGGTGCCAACCCTTACAAAAATGTTCCATATTTAATACATTTGAAGTGTGAGTATTAAGGGAAAATATGGTAAATTGATAAGAATCTAAATTTTGCAGGTTGTGTAAAGTAATATTTGTTTAAAACTAATATATTTGTATTGTTTAAACTCGTAATATATTTACATGCCTAAAGGTGTGACTGGGTTTAAATTTACTTGCTGGACTCATTGCAGTCGACTCTTCACATCTGTCTCCAACTGTGAAAGAAGACATCATTACTCTTTGATTCTACATAGTGAATACGATTTCAGCTTCATTATTCTGATTCTACATATGATTTGTTATTTGTTTGGTCCTCATTTCCTCAACTAGTTGCTTTTAATCTTCAGGATGGCTAATGCAATCTCCACAGCTCCATGTTGGCTGTAACTCTGCACCATCTTATCCACAGTATTCAGGTTTGGACTCTGATACTGCAGTGTGTCCTGACAGGAAGGTGTTCAGGTTTGGACTTCATAAACAAAACATCAGTGATGCTAAAACTTGCTTAAGTTCAATTGTGGTCTCTTCTACGGTCTTATTGTGTGACTGGGAAGAAGGTCCTCCATGGTTGTCATTGGTCATTTATGAAGTTGCTCAGGACAACACGTGGTTTTAGCCCTAATGATCTGGTGTTTACTCACAACAGCCATTTTAGTGGATGAATGGTCTACTGATAAGCTCAGTGAGGATGTACTGGACTGTGTCCATGGTGTTTGGTTTAGGTTGTATCGAGATGGTGCTGTAGCCCAAAGGAAGTTGGAGAGGTCCCAATTCAAAATGCAGCATTGTTTCAGTGGTACGGCTAAGCCTTGTAGTTTTAGGATAAAGTGGTAGCTGATACAGTGTTTATTTAATGGGACATCTAAGCCTTGGGGTTTTAGGATAATGTGGTAGCTGATACAGTGTTTATTTAACTCTGACTTTTCTTTTGTAAGTCGCTCTGGATAAGAACGTCTGCTAAATGCCATAAATGTAAAAATGTAAATGTAATGGGACAGCTGAACCTTGGAGTTGTCGGGTAATGTGGTATCTGATGCCCTTTCTAGAGTTTGTGTTAAACCTTCTCTTCCTTCTGTTTATGTTCTTCTTCTAGATCACCTAGATGCCTTTATAGGTGGCTTTAACACTGCCTTTCGTATCAATAAAACATGTAATTATTGTTCAGCCTTACTTTGTCAGATTTATCTTGCATTCTTGAAAAGAGCTGGCCATAGCAATATACATAAATCAGTGTGAAGGTGTCCGAGATGTCATTTTGATGGCCTAAACTGATTGTCTGTGCTATGTTTAGTTTTTATGCTCCATTACCGTAAAGTTTATAGTGTGCAGTGAAGAAATTAACTTGGCCTTGAAACACATTTCCATGTAGAACAGGTGCACTGACAGCGCCTCCAGTTTGAGCTGTGATGTTCTGGCATGGTCCAGTTTGACCTCCCACAACTGCTTCTGGTCAACACACCACACACCACAGAATCCATTATCACACATTGCAGTACAACATGGTAGTCTGGCTGCACCTCTGAGAAAAGGAAGTCCCCCCCCCAGTGACTCATTGCTTCCACCCTGGAAGCTCTCTACAGAACCTGCAGCATTACACAAAGCCATGAACATGCACAGAGACTCAAGCCACTCCAGCCAAAGCGTCTTACCCTCTCTGACAAATGGCAAGTGCTTCAGAGACCCGTACACTCGCCAGACCAGATTGAAGAACAGTTTCTACCCCAGTACTGTCAGATTGAAGAACAGTTTCTACCCCAGTACTGTCAGATTGAAGAACAGTTTCTACCCCAGTATTGTCAGACTGAAGAACAGTTTCTACCCCAGTACTGTCAGATTGAAGAACAGTTTCTACCCCAGTATGTGTATGTGTATGTATGTATGTATATATATATATATATATATATATATATATATATATATATATATATATATGTTTGTGTGTGTATAAATTAACAATGAATTGTTTTCCACTACACTCTTTGTCTATTGAGTTCACTAACAAAGCAAAATCATATGCTATGAACATATAAAATCCTGAAATAATAGTTCAATACCGAACATGATTTCAGCTGCCTTATTCTCACTGTGTTTGGTCCTCAAGGTCTCAGCTAGGTAGTTGAGGTTCATCTTGTTCAGGATGAACAGTGTGATCTCCACAGCTCCAACTGGGCCATATTTCTGCATCATCTTGTCCACAGTGTCATGTCTGTATGTATTCTTCAGCTGAGACTTTGGGATGCGACTGTCGTCTTCCACACTGTTGGTCAGATGCCACTGGAACTTCTTTAGGTCCTCTGCGTTCAGATCCTCTAAAATGTACAACAGCTGTTCTTTAATGTTGGTCATCCTGCATCATGAAGAAGGGCAACAGACACCAGGTTACTGAAGGTTCACAAATATGTTCAATGTTTTATGTAGAGAGGAGTGTAAGTGTGTTGGGTGAAGTGTGCTGTGTGAGGGATGTAGAAAGGAGTGAATGTGTGTTGGGTGAAGTGTGCTGTGTGAGGGATGTAGAGAGAAGTGAGTAAAGTGTTGATGTGTGTTCACTGGGTTTGACTTGTTTGTCATCTATCACTAACACTGTGTGTATCTGTTATGAAACACTCTGACAGACTGAGGCCATACAGTCTTGGGTAATGCAGTGAGATGATTTTAAAAGTTGTGTGATGCATGTTACATGAAACTTTATTTCCAGTTATCAGACAACAGCCCTGTAAATGAGACAGGAGTGAACAGATAAAAGGACTGTGAGGGTGAGAGGGGAGTGATCAGAGAACAGGACTGTGAAGGTGAGAGGCGAGTGATCAGAGAACCGGACTGTGAGGGTGAGACAGGAGTGATCAGAGAACCGGATTGTGAGGGTGAGATGGGAGTGATCAGAGAACCGGACTGTGAGGGTGAGACGGGAGTGATCAGATAACAGGACTGTGAAGGTGAGAGGGGAGTGATCAGAGAACCGGACTGTGATGGTGAGAGGGGAGTGATCAGAGAACCGGACTGTGAGGGTGAAATGGGAATGATTGTCCACCCCTACATCCAATCAACATGGAGGACCAGATGTGACAGGGATATAGACACTGTCCACCTCTACACCCAACCAACAGATGAACAGGCACAGATGAAAAGCAAACACAGATGAAAGAATGACAAATTTTGGACACAAATGACAGAAACAGATTAATTGTGCTTGTTGTAGTTTAGATTTAATTTATTTCTTATATTGTAATATGAAAAATAATGTAATGTTGCCATCCTAGATGACTTTCTGAAGATGATTTAATAAAAAAGTCAAATTGCCCCATCAAAGAGGATGTGTGAAATGATCAAGTTCATATATTCAAATCCAAACTAATAAGGTCTAGTTTTTCTGAATCTAGTTGCATGATTGTTTCCTGCATGAGGCCCATTGTATCCATTCCGATTTGAAACATTCTAATATAGCTAGATATATTATATAATAATAATAATATAATCTTCAGTGATTATAGAAAATAATCACAAATTGCTTTAATGAGGAACTCACATCTCTTCCCTTTTTCTGTCACGGAACGCTCCCCTCCCACGAGTCACGTGGTATGGCCTGCTGCGTGCAGGAGGGTTCACCATAGTTTGTCTGTCTATTTAAACCCCCACCTGTGTGTGCCTCATTGTTGATCATTGTTACTATTATTGTCATTGTTAGCATTAGTGTCATCGTTAGTGTATTGTTGCTTACATATCCACTGTTAGCATGATCCAGCGTTTAAGTGTCATGGTTATTGTCTACACTGTCTGTTGTGAGTGTCTTGAGTGTCATATATGTTTAATGTTATTAAATGTATCACCAAATCGAGGCAGTCTGTGCATCCTGCTCTATGCCCTGTGGCACTCGGGCCAACGTTACAGTTTCAGTATGAAAGCCTCTTTCTTACTGAAGGTCATAATTACTAGCAGAGAGAAACACACAAGATTATAGCAATATCTACGAAACATGGGAACAGTGTTACCTTTACCACGTTCAGTCTGCAAGTCTTCAGGAAGAATGTCTGGCTCTGTCTTCATCAGGATGTCCAGAGTTTACAGAACATCAGCAGAAAACATTAATTCATGTCAAAACACTCACTACAATCATACCTGTACACACACACACTGATCTTTACTAGAGTCCACCTGTAAACACACTCTCTGTGTTCAGATTATAATGGTGAAGAAAATCTGGTTGCACCTTTATTCTCTTTAAAAGGAACCAAACCAGTATGAGCACATTTCAGTACCATTACATCATAAGGGTAGAAGAACAAGTCTTGTGAATATCATATCTCACTCTGTGTGTGTGTCTGTGTTTATACCATATCTCCCTCTGTGTGTGTGTGTCTGTGTTTATACCATATCTCCCTCTGTGTGTGTGTGTCTGTGTTTATACCATATCTCCCTCTGTGTGTGTGTGTCTGTGTTTATACCATATCTCCCTCTGTGTGTGTGTCTGTGTTTATACCACATCTCCCTCTGTGTGTGTGTGTCTGTGTTTATACAATATCTCCCTCTGTGTGTGTGTGTTTATACCATATCTCCCTCTGTGTGTGTGTGTGTGATTATACCATATCTCCCTCTGTGTGTGTGTGTCTGTGTTTATACCATATCTCCCTCTGTGTGTGTGTGTCTGTGTTTATACCATATCTCCCTCTGTGTGTGTGTGTCTGTGTTTATACCATATCTCCCTCTGTGTGTGTGTGTCTGTGTTTATACCATATCTCCCTCTGTGTGTGTGTGTCTGTGTTTATACCATATCTCCCTCTGTGTGTGTGTCTGTGTTTATACCACATCTCCCTCTGTGTGTGTGTGTCTGTGTTTATACAATATCTCCCTCTGTGTGTGTGTGTTTATACCATATCTCCCTCTGTGTGTGTGTGTGTGATTATACCATATCTCCCTCTGTGTGTGTGTGTCTGTGTTTATACCATATCTCCCTGTGTGTGTGTGTCTGTGTTTATACCATATCTCCCTCTGTGTGTGTGTGTCTGTGTTTATACCATATCTCCCTCTGTGTGTGTGTGTCTGTGTTTATACCATATCTCCCTCTGTGTGTGTGTGTCTGTGTTTATACCATATCTCCCTCTGTGTGTGTGTCTGTGTTTATACCACATCTCCCTCTGTGTGTGTGTGTCTGTGTTTATACCATATCTCCCTCTGTGTGTGTGTGTTTATACCATATCTCCCTCTGTGTGTGTGTGTCTGTTTATACCATATCTCCCTCTGTGTGTGTGTGTCTGTGTTTATACCATATCTCCCTCTGTGTGTGTGTGTCTGTGTTTATACCATATCTCACTCTGTGTGTGTGTGTCTGTGTTTATACCATATCTCACTCTGTGTGTGTGTGTCTGTGTTTATACCATATCTCACTCTGTGTGTGTGTGTCTGTGTTTATACCATATCTCACTCTGTGTGTGTGTGTCTGTGTTTATATCATATCTCCCTCTGTGCGTGAGACTACAGGCCATTTCACCTACAGTCACATTCACTAATATCAATCAAAATGTATTTATATAGCACTTTTTAAAACAGATGTTGTCACAAAGCAGCTTTACAAATGTCCAGGTCCAAGCCCCCAGTGAGCAGCCAAGGGTGACAGTGACAAGGAAAAACTCCCTAGAGCATGAAGAAGAAACCTTGAGAGGAACCAAGACTCAAAGGGCCCACCCTCCTCTGGCCGACAACAGTCACCACAATAATAACAATTGTACGAGAAAAATAAATAAAAATGGAAAATAAAAATTAATTAATGTGTTCTAGAGGTCCTAGTCTTGTCCCGATAGTGTGCATGTCTCCGAGACTCATCCCACAAGAAAACATCCATTAAGGGCAACAGAGTAGATGGGGTGGAGGTGTGGTGGGCTACAGCAGGGGGCATCATGAGGTGGTTGGAGGAGCCATGGCAACTGAGACAGGTAGAGGCGCAGTACCATCATGACATCCCACAAGAGAATGTCCATTAAGGGCAACGGAGAGCAGCTCGCTGGGGTGGAGGCATGGTGGGCTACAGCAGGGGGCATGAGGGGACATGGCAGCTGAGACGGGTTGAGGCTCAGTACCATAATGATATCAGGGGTAAGTGAACCTCGGCAGAGAGAGAGACTAGATTATTAGGCATGTCCAGGTACAAGAGTGTGTAAATTGGGGAACTATAATGTGCAATGATAGACTCCGGCAGATCTAGCTATGACAGCACAGATAAAAAGATAGAGCCAGAAAGAAACACAGGCATGAGGGCACCCTGGAACATCAGCACTCTCAGTCAACAAACTTGAATGACAAAAGAGAGGTGAAGTGACAGTATTATCCTGTGTATTATTATTAATACTGTGTATTATTCTCTAGTGCACTAGTGTAGTTATTATACAATAATGCACTGGTAATAATACTGTGTGTTATACACTAATGCACTGGTAATTATACAGTGTATTATTATCTAATGCACCAGTAATTCTACTGTGTATTATTATACACTAATGCACTAGTAATTATACAGTGTATTATTACATACTAATGCAATGGTAATTATATTATGTAGGCTGTTGCAGTGTAGATGTGTCATATGTCTTTGTGAAAGAGATAAATGTAGAGATAGACAGAGAAGACTGACAGAGGATGAAACCACATTCTTTGGCTAGTTCAAATTCAGACTGAGAGATTGCAATTCAGATAAGATCACTTTGTACCACTTAAAACCAGTTCAGCTGTGTTACAGGAAGGACAAAACACTTTTCACAAAAATAAAATACACCTTAAAAAGTTGGGATGTGTAAGGTGGGCTCAAACCCAGGTCAGCTAGGTGATGACATGGACAGCCTACTGGGTAAGCAACCACACTCTAGTGATGGTGGGCCCATGTGCAGAACAATTAGATCTTGGTAAAACAACAAGGAAAAACTAACCACCATGCCGAGCGTGGAAAAAGGACACCTCAGGAACAATGGCAACCACGATGCACTGGAGAAAACCAAAGTAAAACTTCCCAAAGAAAACCAGAAAATGAGGAGGAACTTTAATGGCTTACGGAAGCCTCAGGAGAGAGACAGACTTGAGAGGGGAAAACTGGAGAGGGGAGGGGACGTGTAAAAACAAGGACACCCTCGCAGCACAGAAGTAAGGTGCGGCATGAGGGCTCACAGACCTCAATACCTGAAGTTACCGGCTAGGAGCTTGGCTCAGACCTTTGGCAAAGACACAGCACTGAGTGACTGGTCACTGGGCTTATATAAGGTCTAGCCCAGCTGTTGGGCATCAAGCCTGATTAGTAGTGTGGTTGACTCAAGGCCTCCCTTTGGTGGCTGGAGGCGGCCTCAGCTTGGTGCCAACCCTTACAGGATACCTTTATTGTATATACAGCGGGTGAAATAAGTATTGAATACGTTACCAATTTTCTAAGTAAATATATTCTAAAGGTGCTACTGACATGAAATTCTGACCAGATGTCGGTAACAACCCATCCAATCCACACATGCAAAGAAATCAAACCATAGATGTCCATAAATTATATATACAAACCATAATTTGTATATATAATTTATGAACATCTATGGTTTGATTTCTTTGCATGTGTGGATTGGATGGGTTGTTACCGAAATCTGGTGAGAATTTCATGTCAGTAGCACCTTTAGAAATATATTTAATACTTATTTCACCCGTTGTACATGGTCCTTGTGTTTGATCTGAAAGATCAGGTAGTGTGTGAACATCTGCGTCAGAGTCTTGGGGATCTCTCCAATCTCTGCTTCACCCAACATTCTCTCTAGAACTGTGGCTGCAATCCAACAAAAGACTGCAATGTGGCATATGATGTAGAGGCTTCTTGATGACTTCATGTGTGTGATGATTCTATTGGCCAGGCTCTGATCACTGATTGTCTTCCTGAAATATTCCTCTTTCTGTGGTTCACTGAACCCTCTTACCGCTGTTACCTGGTCAGCACATTGGGGAGGGATCTGATTGGCTGCTGCTGGTCAAGAGGTTATCCAGAGGAGAGCAGAGGGAAGCAGATTCCTCTTGATGAGGTTTGTCAGCAGCACATCCACTGAGGTTGACTCTGTTACATCCCACATTTTCCCATTATTCTGGAAATCTAGAGGAAGTCGACACTCATCCAGACCAAAGATGAACAGAATTTTGTAGTATGTATAAAGTTTTGGTTTTAATTCACGTTTCTGGGAAAAAGCAATGAAGAAGCTCCACCAGACTGAACTTTTTCTCCTTCATCAAATTCAGCCCCCTAAAAGGAAGTGGAAATATGAAGAGAACATCCTGATTTACATTTCCTTCAGACCAGTCCAGTATGAACTTTTGCACAGAGACTGTTTTACCAATTCCAGCCACTCCTTTAGTCAGCACAGTTCTGATGGCTTTGTCTTGTCCTGGTAAGGGTCTAAAGATGTCACTGCATTTGATGGGTGTCTCCTGTGTTGCTGGTCTCCTGGACGATGCCTCAATCTGTCTCACCTCATGCTCATTATTGACCTCTCCACTCCCTCCCTCTGTGATGTAGAGCTCTGTGTAGATCTCATTCAGAAGTGCTGTGGTTCCCTGCTGTGAGATTCCTTCATGAATCTTCTAACATTTTGTCCCTCAGTTTGGATTTGAGCTTTCTGTGGCAAGCAGAGAACCTGCTTTTACCAGTTCTGATAAAAGAGGAAGACAACAGAACACATGCTAATCTCTTTTAGATTCAGATTCATTCATAAAAGACCCGTTACAGGATGTACAGGAAAAGAGAGAGTTATAAATACATTGTTTGTTTATTCCCCCTACATTGGGCATGAAAATTCAGTTCTTATCTTAGAAAACTCAAGGACTGTAAGTGTTAGATTTCAGGATTATAACAGTGTGTGATGTATTAACTTGTTGTCTATTGTTGTCAATAACACTGAATGAAGTGAAGGACACGTGGGTTCATGGAGAAAGTGTCATGATGTTCAGAGCCCAGCTGGAGAGACATAGCCACTGGCAAACAGACACCACACCTGCCCCGTTACCAATCACCTGAAACACACACCATACCTGCCCCATTACCAAGCACCTAAAACACACACCACACCTGCCCTGTTCCCTGTCACCTGAATATTAGTCATGAGCGCCTGTTCCTTGTTTGCTTCTCCTCTGTCTCCTGACATCCCTGTTTGCATAGTTTCCCTCTCGTGTCTCTACTTCCAGTTCCATTCCTGGGTTTTGTTTTCTCCACCCATCATCTGTTCCTGAATTCCAGTCCTTGTTTTGGTTTTCACTGTTCTTATGTTCACCTGCATCTGTTTAGTCCTTAATTGTTTTGGTTATTTAAGCCCTGTGTTTTGTCTCCCATGTTGTCGGTTATTCTGATAAGTCAGGTTTGTTCTGTGGTGTCTAGATTATGCTCGCTATACTGTCATCACCCTTGCCTGTCCGTTTGCTCAGTTCGTGTGTTATTTTGCCTCAGTGTTTTTCCCTTGCCTCTGTTTATTTACCCCTTCTTGTTTTTGTTACCCTCGCTCAATAAACCACCTCCTGCATTTGCATTCTGCCTCTCGCCTTGTTCCTGCTGGATACATTACAGAATAACTGACCTCTAATGAGAATGCAGCAGGGGGGCCTCGTTAAGTCACGTCATGTTCCATCCGCTTTAGTTCAGCCACCTTCACGCCACACTACAAGGGACACTGGTTTATTCCCAGAAGAGGAGTTTGATTATATCAAAGCTCTGCACTCTACACTTAAGGGATGGAATGCCTTTGCATTTGCTCTCAGTTATGGTAACTCCAAGTGAGTATGATGGGGAGGACAAGTCAGCTGGGAGATCTATTATGCAGTGCTGTATATACTTTCAGCACATGACCTGCCCTAATCACCCTGAACTAGTGAAGGTGCTGTTCATGAAAACCTTTCTTTGGGGTAAAGCACTGGAGTGGGCTGAGATAATAATCCATCACAGAGCTCAGGAGGCTAGGACTGTGATAGGGTTCTTCCGGCTGTTAACAGCATGATTTGCTGCAACCCCACTGAACCCACCTTCTGTATCTACTCTCCTCTCAGCCACCCAGCCAGTCCTTGCCTCCGGCGTGGAAGACACCGCTCATCCAGTTCCTGTTCCAGGCAGGAGAGACGCCACCCGTCCTGGTCTAGTTCCTGTTCCCGGTGCGAGAGTCGCCGCCTGATGTGATCCATTTCCTGTTCCTGGCGTGAGAAACGCTGTCCATCCTGATCCAGTTCCTGGCATAGTGGATGCGACCCGTCCTGTTCCTGTTCCCAACATAATGGATGCCGTCAGTCCTGCTCCTGTTCCTGGCCTAGTGGAGGCCGCCCGGCCTGTTCTCACTGCCCGAGATGTCATTCAACCTGCTCTTGTTTCCTGTGTCAAGTCTGTTCCTGTAGCTGTGCCCCCAGACCCGCCGCTGACCACCACAGCTGCACCCCCAGACCTGCCTGCAGCTCCACTAAACCCAGAAGCTCTGCCCCCGGACCCCACTGCAGCACTGCTGACCATTGAAGCTGCACCTTTGGACCTCCCTGCAGCGTAGCCGGGTCCGTGGACCTCCTGGGCCTGTCATTGACTGAAGTAGCTGGTCCCCTGGTCCTTCCTGGCCCATTGTTTGCGACAGCTACAGGTCGAGCCCTACCAACCACAGCTGCTGTACTGCTGGAACCCTAGCCAGACTCTGTTCCTGGAGTAGAGGATGTGGCTCTGCCAGTCCCTGTTTCTGGCATGGAGATCATCGCCCTGTCAGTTCCTGTTCCTGGAGTGGATGAGGCCAAAATCATTAAAAAGTGTAGCCATACAAATGATTTGTTAAACAGTAACAAACAGCAGCTGTAGTTTATACATTACTTGTCATATATAAATTATCTGTAGCATTTTCACAGCCGCTAAAGTGAAAACTATTCAATATACATGAATACCTATAAATGTCCTAGGCCATTTATAAATGGCACCCTTTCAAGTAAACTAATAATTTTAAGTTGTCTGTTAAGAAATGTATAAATGACTTGGTAATAATTTAGAAAACATGCTGTAGCCCCTTATCTAATGTTGCAAAAAATCTCAATATATAGACATTTACAAAGGTTGATAAACATTACTACTGCAAGTATTAAGTACTAGCTGTAACACATTTTTTATTTCCCTGCCTCCATTAAATGACAAAGCTAATAACACCATCTAAAGGATTTGACCAAAATGTACCAAAAAGACAAGAAAGGAGCCACAGTATTTTGTTTTGTATAGTAACAGAAGTTCTGCATAGGAACAGAAGTTATTTACTGTTTTAATCATCACTATTTCCTGTACATTTCAAAAGAGCAAGTACTTCACCTTGAATTTCACTAATGTGACACTAATGAACAACCCTTAATTACATGACAATTCAGAATGACTATACATTATTAATCTATTTATAACACATTTGAAATTGCATCTTAACTTTATTTGAACATGTCTAACATAAACAGTAAAATGCACACATTAAAAACAGACTTAATGTCTTCAGACTAATGTGCTTGTTAATAAATATGCATAGTAGGACTTCTCATTCATGGAGTTTTCCAAGATCATGAATGAATTGTCCTGGAGGGCCATTATGGTGTTTTGTTTTGTTTTTTTGCTAGCTGTTCATACCATTCAACTGAAAGCCTCCAGTTTCCTTGTATGTTCTCCAGGCCCTCTCTATATGCTGGGTGTGAGTCACTGTAGGAGCATCCATGTATGATATACTGTGGTTAACTGTGTAATGTCTGTAGCCAAGCTGAGACAGAGCCTGCCGGTAGACATGCCACTCACCACTGAGGATAATGGATCCCCTCCTTACATGCTGAATAATAAGTGGCACTAGTTCCCTTCTGGACCTTCTCTGAACTAGGTGAAGAACTGGCTCTATTTGTTTAGTGTGGACAGCATTTTCACCCAGCATCCCAGAGACCCACTGCCTCCTCCACAACGCCCCAGCCATCCATCCTCTTCCATACGGTGTAACATAAAAAGTAAAGGATTATTACATTAATTAAGAACTATTAACAAGATGAAAAAATTAAAGGTATGAAGCATGAAGACTTGTGTGTCCATTACACATTATTAAGACTATACAAAATTCTATACCCACATAAAATATGCACCTGCATTTCTTCTATGCCTGAAGTTACTCTCATCTATGACAGTGAACTGTCTGCATCCTCCTTTCCTTCTTCTGAGTTCTTCCATCGCCACCACACAAGCCTCTCTCACTTTCTTAGACAACTTTGACAAGAAACTTGAGAAAACCTGAAGGGACATAATAGCGCTAAATTGATTAAATAATTTAATAATTGTATTTAAAACTTCCTTACTAAGACATTGAATGTACTCAGTAAAATTGTGAAGTTTATTTGTTACTTAAGTTAATTTGGTCATGTGAACTGTTCTGCTTATTTTGCTTTTTTTAATCAAACAATTTACTTGGTTTGAATGAAACCAATTAACCTGCTTGTTATACATGGATTTTTGAGGTTGCACCATTAAAATATTTTTACACTGCAGAAATTGTCTAGATGTGCTGAACAAAAATCTCCGTTATTTGATAAAGTCTACGTTAGCTAGATAGTTTAATTTAAGATAAAGTTACAGTGAAACATCTAAGTAAACTCGTTATCTTATCATTCATAGCAGTCCCAGCAGTCGCTGTTGCGTAGTTTCATTTTGTGGTGACAAAGATCGCATTTCATCTTTCTTTGTGGTACTTTCTTATTTTGCAGCCACTTTATTAATTTTAAATGTTTTCTTTTTTATTTCTTGCCCTCCATCAACTTCCTCAATTTCTTCGGCATTTTGGCCCAATTAAAACCGGATGCCTCCCTTTTACATTTGTTATACTGGAATTTATGGCATTCCAGATTATCATCGAGCAATACAATGGATAATAATAAATAATAACAATACAATGAATAATGCATATATAAAAAATTATATTGTGCATGCTTATATTCAGCAGACACATTACTATTTTCTGGACAAACAGCTCTTTGTGAATTTCGTATAAACCATCAACAGTAAAGGTGGAGCGTTCATGGACGTTGGAGTTCATTCAGGTCTGCGCCTCTAATGAGGAGACGCCGGTACAGGTGTGTTTGGAGTCGGATGACAGCACAGCACCTGACACTCGTCCTCACAGTACACAAAGAAGAAGAAGAGAGTTCACAGTTCAGAGAGAAAGCCAGGGCAAAAATCATCATCAAAAAACTAAACAAAACAGCCAAGACACTGGAGAGAAATAAAGATGGAGAGGCTGGAACAGGTCAATGCTGTACTGTAGCTACAGTGCAGCTAAACTAGCGTTAGCTAGAAATCAACATTATCAGATGTGTTTTCAGTAGCTTTCTTGAATACTAACATTAGTGGGTTATGCTTGAACAACGCCCTGGTAGTTCACAGTCTTTATGACCTTTAGTACATTTTATTCAGTATGAGTAGAATCTGAACACATCCGCTTTGTTAGATTACTCTGAAAGAAAGCTGTCGTACGTTAGCCAACTAGCTAGTAAACTAGCGCGACTGGAAAAGGTGCCGAACACCAGCTGACTGTCTCCGGATTACAGTGGAGATCAGCACAGCCGGTTTCTCCTGTTCTTTGAAGTTTAGCCCTTCGATCCGTTTTCGGTATGTTTTACGCTCTGGTTCTTTACCTGTCTTTTATTCCCCGTCTATGTACGTCAATAATGTAAAAGTGAGATTTAATGGGTGAAATTAGCAGGCACAACCGACCGACCGAGCTAGCTCGCTAAATCGGTCGCTCGTCTCGGTCATTTATGTGTAAAATACAGAGTGTCTCACTATCTGGCTAGATGACATTAAAATGGCTGATTAAATGCATCGAGTTAGCTTGCATGCGCGTCCTAAGTGGTGCTTTACAACTCGAGATCGACCGTATTGCTGTATTGTCTATCGTATGTATTGCAGACGTGCAGCGGTGTACCGCGTTCATTGTAAGTGTTCACTAAGCAAACCGCGACCGTGTCGGTACTATTCTATATGTGGCACTGATGTGTGTGTTCTTCTTTCTACAGTTTGGGTATTGACTAGGGATTCAAGTAAGTAGCCTGTCAAAGATTTATGTGTGCGCATGTCGTATTTTGTCTCCACAGTCGTGTGTGCGCACGATGTCTCTTCGTCTCGTTACCTTTTGGACAGAAATGGACTGCTCAGTGGCCCAGCGTCAGCCACCTTGTCCAGGCCGTGTGCCTGGTGCTTTGTCCACTTCACCTGGCCGGTCAGACCATCGTCGGGGTCAGGGTGAACAGGTGGGTTGTCGTCATGAGGGACTACGGTGTCATCTGTGACGTAGTCCTCGGCAGCCCCGGCCTCGTGGCCCAGACCCGTATTCAACTTTTTGAGTTGAATCAGCAGACACTGACCCAGTGCTGAGTTTACCGGGTTTTATATTGACCTTATTGGCACTGTGGACTATAAAGGCTGAGCACTAATAGACTGGGCTGCATTTTTCGTTACGGGTACAATGCCAGGAACAAAAAGCAGGAACAGGATGTTCTGCACCTGAGCATTGGCCAGTCCAACACTCCCATGTTGGCCCTGAAACCTCGCCCTCGCCCTCCCGCACTGAGTAAGCTCCCGGAGCGTCAGACTCACGGGCACCCTGCTTTTGACTTTAACATTTGGGTAGGCTTCGCAGCGTGTCCAAGGCCAGCCTCCTCTTCCTCCCAGTGAGACCCTAGCACTAATGGATATGTAGATGTCGGAGAGTGATGTCTTATTTTGGCACAAATATATTTTACCTGGTTTTTCAGTGATAGACACTTCTGACCTTTTTTTCAAAAATGCCAGTAACTCAGATACCACAGGTGCAAACTAAAATTAATTTCTTTACTCATAATGTCTTTAATCATATAGTCAATGTGTCAGCAATCCCTCTTCTGGCCAACAGAGGTCCTCCTAATCTGCAGTGCCATGGTATGAAACATTCATTGAAGTTTAGATTTTTAAGGAGTTCAGTTAACTCACTGACTCAGTAGCCACGTGTTCTTGTACTATCTTAGTGTTTTTGAAATGATCTTACATATAAAATATGCATGTTACACCATATACATAAAAGACACATTTTACATGCTTTTTATGTGTAAGACTCATCATCTAATTATAGGAGAAATATAATCTACTTGTGTGTTAATATTTTTAAGTAGCTACTAGTATAAGGCCAGAATGGGAAATGGTAAATATTATATACTTTAACAAGCTTTAATATTACTATGCTTCAGTGTAACCAAAACCATATCTCATAGCTAGAAACACTACCAACCACAATATGAAAGTCCTCTGTTGTGACAGGTGGATCCTTTTGAGTTTCTCTCTGCACTGCACTGGCCAAATCTGTCAGCTTCTTCTGTAGCAGAAAACAAACACAATACAACATCAAGTTGACAAGACATTGAGAACAGCAATTAATGACTGAGAAAACAATTTGACCATGGATGTCTAAGCATTACATAAGCCCAATTTTGTACTGATATATCAGCCCTTATTTATCTCTGACCATCTTTCAGACTGGGTCACAATCATACTTCCCTTTGTTGAGTTTTAGCCAATTAAGCCACAAAAAGTGAAGCTAAACAAAATAGAAAAAAGACCAGTTTGTTTCATACTGTTGAAAAGTTCACAGATCAGGTGCAATGTCTACAACCAGCTTAAAACGTTTGACAACTGCAGAAAAACCTATGTTGTCAAGCTCAGTGAGGCCCACAACCGAAATACATATAGAGATATGTGTGATGTGAATAACAGTACACAGGCTGATTTTTGTGAATTTTCATTGGAAGATACTGTACATAACATATATGTGACTGACAGATTCTTTAAAGAATGATTAGAACATTATTTGATGCCAGTTCTGTTGCCCCTTGTCTGGTATTCTCTGCCTTACTTCATTGTTCTCACATGTTTTTCTCATTTGTAATTGTGTATATATACCTTGTGTTTGTACTTGTGTATATATACCTTGTGTTTGTGTATATACGTATATATACTGTGTTTATATTGTGTATATACACAACCTATGTATATACTGAGGTAATAAAAAGTGTTTACAGGGAAAAGAGGTTTTTAACATTGAATTAGACATATTAATAACATAAAACATATGGGAGTATAGAGATTCTGTGTCCTCTCAGTGTAACGCGAGTGCCTAAGGGTGTGGAGCAGGATGCACAGACTCTCTCGACGTGGACAAACATTTATTTACATAAAACATAAAGACTATAGTGGCATTCCATATAACACAAACAGTGACCATAGAGACACTTAACACTAACAATTTTTAACATTAACACAAGCTAGACAAACATGGTTACGTATGTTACATTTAGACATTAACTCACGAACAACATGCTACATCAACGATGACCAACAACACTGCACACACTGATGCAGGTTTAAATACACAAAGACAAACAAGGTGCAGGCGTGTGCAGGCGTGGATACAAACAAAGATCCTGTCACTGCACGTGGCGGGCCAAGCCACATGACTCGCGAGAGGCGAGCGTTCTGTTACAGAACCCCTTCCCAAGGGGCGCGGTTCCCCACGCATTCTTCCAGTGAACACGAGTCTCAGGACACCGTGTACATGTACACACAAGCAGCCGCCTGGGAGAAAGGCAGCTTCTCTGTCTCTCTCAGGGCAGTCCGGTACGCCCCCAACAACGTTACGCCTGTAGATGTACAAAAGTTGTAAACACAAACAAACAATAGCGCCCACACACAAACATATAAGGCGCTGTGACATGGTGCCTGCTGTCTGCGCAGGCACCTTGTACGTGTCCGTGGCCTCAATGGACGTGGGGGTGCACGTCCACCTCGGTTCCAGACGTGCTACTCTAGGAGCATCCCAGCGACGGTTTGCCTCCGGGGCTTTGGGCAGACCCCTCCAGTCTCGCTGGTGAGTCCGCTGAAGGGAAGGGACACAGGCTTCAACTCTGCCCACTGGAGATCCCGATGGGTCCACCCAACCGCCCTCTTTCTGGTTGTTGTGGTGCATTTCGGTCTTCCTCGGCCCAGGCTCAAGCCCCCCCCCCCCCCCAAGAAATTCTTGGGAGTGTTCCCCTCCACTTCCGGGGTGGACACAGACACCAGTCACGGTCCTCTCCCCAATCTCCTGGGATCCATGCAGCAGGGCGGGGGTGCCTACGCATCTCCCGCTAGGAAGTCCGTCTTTAGCTGAGGTGGTTGGTCATTCTGTAACACATTGGCCCGAGTGCTGAAGGACGTAGAGCAGGATGCACAGACTCTCTCGACGTGGACAAACATTTATTTACATAAAACATAAAAGACTATAGTGGCACGCCCTTGTAACACAAACAGTGAACATAGAGACACTTAGCACTAATGATTTTTAACATTAACACAAGGTAGACAAAAATGGTTATGAATGTTACATTTAGACATTAACTCACACACCTCCTGCTAGGAAGTCTGTCATTTGCCGAGGGAGTAAGCGTCCTGTGGTGGTTTGTCATTCTGTAATGTTGCTGCTGGCCTGAGCGCTGTAAGGCATGGGCCAGGACACACAGACTCCCTTGACTTTGTGAAACATTTATTAACATTAAACACAGAAAACACAGGTGGCAATCACATACAACTATAACAGTGAACATTATTAAACATTTAACACTACCGATCTACACATAATACGGAAACAGTGAAAACAAACACAGACGTTACTTGCAATGGGTATTTTTTACACAAGAGACTCGAGACTAAGCTAGAGACAATGACCAACAACGGTGCACACACTGACAGGGGTTTAAGTAGACAGACAGTAAACCCTATGCAGGTGTGTGCCAACCATGGAAGCGTGGCTACAAAACAAACATACAAGATCCCCCCACTGCACGCGGCGGGCCAAACCACTTGACTCCTGACAGGCGAGCATTCTGTGACATTTGGCTTGTGTTGGCCCATAAATTAATCTATGAGCCCAACCCCCTTCCATCTTATAAATTAAAGAGGATCTCCATTTTTGAGATTTTTTGCTTCAGCATTACAGAGTATAAAATAAAAACATTTTAACTCTTCATCAAAGTAACATGCTGTTTTACAAGATGGAATATTTGTCCTGGAGATTCCTGAACCTTCTCATGTTGATTATCCTGCTGCTGGACATTGCTTCCCTCTGATTGTTTGCACAGACCTGAAGGTTGCTCAGTGGAATGAGTATCTAAATAAAGCAGGAAGTCTGTCTGCATTCAAGATGTCAGGGGAAAAAGTGAAAGAATTAAATGGATGAAATAAAGCCCCATCAGAGAACTGTGTCAGAGTGTCTGGACTTGCCACAAGTGAGTTGCTGGACTTTGTTGTTTCTGTTCAACAGATGGGTTGTGGGGTAAAAGGAAATGAGCAGCAACTTTAGAGAAATTGTTCAGCTATTTTGTAATTCAACAAAACAACAATAAAGAATCTTGAAAACATCTAAGCCTCATCCTACTCTTTGAACAGCTGCCCAGATTCACAACACAACAGCAACTGCAAAGCAAAAATTATGAAATTAGAGAAGACATCATTAAGTGACAACACACATTAGTGTTAAGCCACAACAAAAATGTGGCACATTGACAATCTTTAATTTTGGTTGATGTGTTTGTGCTGTGGCTGAATTAATGACTTTCCAGTGAAAAACAAGGATTTGAATCTGTCCAAATGTCTTGCTAGCTAACCTATCTAGTTAACTAGCAAGATTCCTACTAGATCATAAAGATAAGCATGAAGAGTAACTGTTAAGACAAAATTTGGAAACTATAACAATGTCCTGCCCAGCAAAATATTATAAAACTCACTTGTATAACTTTTATATAACGTTAATCTTTCCTCTCACTAGCCATTTTAGAGGTCTGCAGAAGTGAAGATGAGAAAGTTTGTACTCAGAGGCTCCTCAGTGCAGTGAGGAGTGGCTCACGGGTTCAAGGAGGACTCAGAAGCTGAAGTGAGCATTCGAGTGCAGCATGTTATGCATGTGAGCTGAACATGGCCAGGATCAGAACAGAGTCTGAACACAATCTTCAAAACCAATTTCACACTGGCTTGCAGCAAGCAGTATTCAATTTAAAGTTAGGCCTGCACTGGTTTTGCACCAGGTAGATGCAGAAACCAATTTACACACCGCAAGGCTTTAGTGGGCCATTCAATCTCAAAGCAGAGTCGCAAACAACTGGAGGATAACATCAGAAAAAGTGCCTGATGTTTTATTCTACCAGGGAAGCTGCGTCGTCCAGAGGAACTTAGTGGCCTTACCGGCAAGACAACCTAGAACAGATGTCGGCTAAGCAGTGTGACAACCATTAGCATTGCTCAAGGGAGGGCTTTTTGTCATCTGCTGGCTAGCAAAGCATTCCTGAGGGAGAAAACAGGATGACTTTCTATTTTCCTTCACTCTGCTCTAAAAAATAAAGAGGGTGTTACAATCAAGCCAACTTAGGAGGGCAGCTCAACAGCACACCAGTATGCTGCCAAGCTGAAGACCAAAATGGCTGCCTCTGAAGGATGGGCTGTAAGCTGTGAACTATCAGAAGCCATAGTTTATTAATGCTAAGCCCTCTTTAAGAATGAGTCGTATATGATGTGAACTAGCACTGCAAATGCTTCTTTGTGGGATTGACATGCCATGGTAAGGATAACTTTTTACTGCTGGTTTTGTTTTGTATTTTTTGACATGCAAAATAATTTAGAAGCAGGAAGAGAGGTTTCTGGATTGGTTACTAAAAACCCTGATGAAGCCAAATTTTTTAACTGCTTATCCTAGAGCCCAGAACAAGTACAGAGACTTTTTTCCTCAGAGCATCTATATTTGTGATCACTGAGGACTTAGAGATAATTTATTCAGTGTTCTTAAATGAACATTTCTTACAATGGCTATTAGAAAGTATTATAATTTAGTACAAAAGGTATATGCTACTTCGGTGCCACATATTTTTTTAAGTATTACCTATAAGTATTTTTAAGGATACATATTTATAATATTGCATATCGTATACATCATTCTTACTAGATTTTTAGAGACCTTTGGCATATGTGGGGGAAGCAGTGTGCATGTAGAAGGCATAGTGGGCCAGTTATATGAACATGATAAGAGCTTGCACATGATATGCTCTGCTTGTTACTGTTAATGTGGTCAGGATTTAAAACATAACTTGTATAACTTGTGGATGACGCATGCTATACTCTAACTCCCCATACTTTTTTGAACATGGAAATTGTTTGGTTTACATTTTTCTAGGAAGTGATTGTCCATAGAGCTGGTTTCTAATGACTTGTTCTCTTAGTACATCAACATGTAATTCTTTGCAGGTGATATAAAGAAACAGATGGAATCACCAGAGGGCTGAGAGGGTAGTTGCAAAAACAAATTGAAAGTGAAGGTGAAATTTTATAAATTGTAATCACCATGTTCAGATAAAGAATAGTACCAACTTGTAGCCTATTTCAATCAGTGTTTCCACTGACATCACTGAGCACCATGGACAGTGCCACTGCCATAGTGGACCTCCAACAAACTGACAAAAGACAGAAAGAGAAAGAGAGAGAGGCTCTCATGTCACTGCTGCATGACCCAGTACTCCTCAAAAAGCACAATGCTGCCTCTATATACATTCAACTTGGAGCACCCTGCTCATTGCAGTGATAGCAGGAGCTAGCTTTTTGACAGAATGTGAGTCAGGAATGGAGCTGGTAGAGATGTGGTCTGCAACCTAAAGATCAATGTTGGACCCTGCTCTTTAAGAAAATGAGCTTCAACATTTCAGTAAACAGATTGGGTTCTTGTTGGGTTAAAAACATTTTCTTTATCAAGCTGAACTCAGATGCCTTCAGATGTCTCTGCAGATTTGCTAGCTAGGCGATAAATAATGAAAATGCCTTAGAGAGAGAGAGAGAGAGAGAGAGAGATGGAACGAGAGAGAGAATGGACTCAATAAATCTCTCAGTCCATGCTTTTACTATTACTAGCTAATTACTTTTCATTTCCTACTCTAGGTCCAGTTCAGACAGTGCACCATGTGTGTATAGCATCTAGCACCAAGGGGTTATTGAGCTGGTCCTTTCTAAGTTATGAAAGCTCCATCGATGAGACTGGCTGTGTGCTGGGCTGGTGACATAGATGAAAAACCATTGTTTGTGCCATGGTTTTAAAAATGATGTTTGTAACTTTGGGATTCGCCTGTCTACTGAACTTTTGGATGAAGAAGTCACGGAGCTGCTCTCTCAGTAGGACTCAGCTCTGAGTCTCCCTCTTTAAATGTCAGATATCTTTTCTTCAGGAATTTGTGGCCTTTAGAATGACTCCCTTAATTACAGCTATAATAGTGTACATGCCAGCTGTGTTGAATCGCAAAACGATGTCAAAATCTGGCACAATTTAACTGTGAAACTAGGTGGAGAGAATCTGACTAGCAGTACATTGGTAAGGTTTGATGCATATCCCAAAATAAGTCATAAATCCTTGAATAAAGATGAAGGCTAATAGCAAAAGTTATGTAATTCTTCAAAGATGAATACTAAACGTACAATTCTGGCAAACCATGTCAATTACAGTACATTATACTGATGTGTTTATTTGATTCACTGGAAGACAACGAGTGACTTGTGTTTGGAACATAGTCTTCCTTCCCAAAGTTATACTGACTTCTTATACTGACATTTTTTAAACATGTACAGACAATTTTCTTCCCTGGAAAGTAACATATACACACACAGACAGACACACACACACACAAACACACATATATCAAGATATTTTGTCAACTTTCAAATATAAAAGGCACAGCACTAATTTCAAATATAACAGTGTACTGTTTTTATTTTAGTTCTGCACAAAGAGCATACAGCATGTTTGTGTATATACGTGTACACGTGTGTGTTCAACTGTGTTATACACAATGCTGCAGTGGCCTGCTCTGCTTCAGCTTGCTCTTTACTGTGCTACACTTGACAGAGAGCTTTTCATGCTGCCTCTTGAGAATGTCTAGTTGGCTCTGCAGGTCCTTGCATGCATCCTTCACCTTCTCACAATCCTGGAGCAGCTTCTTGTTTCTCAGCACGCAGCTTGTCTTTAGCTATCATTACCCCTGCCAGAGCTTTCCGCTTGTTGCCGATCATTGCCTTTATCTTGGCCAGATTGGCTAGTTTGGCCTGGATCTCCAGCTCCACAAAGTTGATCGTTTCTTTGAGATGTGACTGGAACTGAGAGTGGAGGTACACAATACTGAGATTATTTTCTATGCCTTCAAGACTGTACTGTACAATACATCTTCCCATCCTACTCCGTGGCAATAAATTTACTGCATTTTCAGTTTTAAATGGGGGCTCGAAATTTCCAAGTTTTGTGGTGGGATTTATAGGATGGGTCTTGTTATGTTTTCAAGTCTACTTGACAGTTCCATGGCTATCTAAAAAATCAACAGAAGTTGCACCCACATTAGTCTTAATCTACTGAGTTTAACAGGACGTAATACCTCTCTAGTGCTGGTAATTCCTTTCTTTATTGGAATAATCTCCTCTTCATACGCCAAGATCATAGTCTTATAATTCTCATTTTCAAACTTCAGTTTTTCACCCTTTGTCCTCTCCTCCAGTTCTCTTATAGCTTCTTCCCGGCTTTGTACCCTCATCTGCAGCGCAAGGTTCCGTATTTTTGCAGCAGTGAGCTTATTCTCCGTCTTCTGCTCAGCTGCAAGGAGCCGTTTCACCTCAACAAGAGCTGCCCGCTTCCCAAGCCGCCGGGCGAGAGCCACAATGACTACTTCTTGCATCATCATGATGAAGGCTTGATATTCACAGTCCCACTGCTTCTTCTTCTCCTGGCACCGGGGCCAGAGTTCTTCAACTTGCTGCTGGTAGAGCTGTGATTTGCACTGCCACTGCAACTTTAGGTCCTCTAGAATTTTCAGTTGGTCCTGGTAGCCATGGCGACTCCGCCTTGTACACACAGGCATTGGCACGTTTTCCCTTTCCAACCAGTCAGCTATTATCATCTGCTGCTCGCTGTTCAACTGGCAGAGTTCATCCCTTTCTGACAGGAGGCTTTGCATAAGCGCTTGGTGTTCCTTATACTCAGCTTCAAGGTTACATCTCTCCATCTCCAGCTGCTCTTTGGAAGCTTCAATGTCATGACATCCATCAAGACCAGTCTTCTGCAGCTGCTCATCTGAACCTAAAATTACGGGGCAGAGTTATACTAAAGAATCATCCAGTTCTATTAATTAACAGATGGCAACAGCTGATTTTGCCCTCTTGAAATTTAGCTATGTTCAGATGAGAAGGCTAAGTTTAAAAATATATTATGACTCTTCATATGAAACCATGTGTTAAAAACCAACGGGAATGAATTGCCATGTAATTTTCTCTAGAATGTATAGACTTTATAGTTCTTTACCTTTTTTTCTCTGAAATGGTAGTGGATGGCTACCATTGATTGGAGGTAGAACAAGTGGAGCGAAATGTGTGCTGTCTCTAGTTTCTGGACTGTGCACACCCACATCAAGAGCCTAAACAAAGTATACAAGGTATTTTTCACACAAGAATCTACATACTGACACACAAGCACACATAACCATACACAACCTTCCATCATAGCCAAACAACTTTTTATTAATATGTACTAAAAATGTATTTCTATTTTTTTCTTTCTTGAGGCAGCAGTACAAATATTTTTAAGGTATCCCATATAATTTAAAGATTCAAAAACACATGCTCCTTCATTTCATCGTTTAAATAAAATGTGTATACACGTACCTGAACATTGTTTGCTTTCTGAGCACTGTGGTTTGGTCTTATTGGTGGCAGCTTTGTGCAGCCACCTTTCCTCTTTTCCAAATCTTCTGACACCTCTCGTCTTTTGATGTGAATTCTAAAGGTCAATAAGCCTAACGACTGATTATAATTGGAGTGTGGACAAACACTAGCTAGCTACAAATCACTTACACAGTAGCGTGTGATTGACTGCGCCAGTACCCGCTCCTATTGTGTTAACAGCTTTATGAATATTAATGAACTTTCCGCCGCTCTCTCCACCCCCGGTATGAAAGCTTCCTTCCTATTGGCTGTGCCAGTTCTGTGTATGACGCAGAGGTGTTTTGAACATTCCTAGTGGTTTTAGAAGAAACCCTCTGATACACATAGAAATAGAATTAGAAACAGAATTTACTGCTGCGTATACACGCTCACAGCACTATATTCTAAATACCTACTGCTGTGCAGAGTGTAACGGGCAGTAATTTGTCTGCTGTCCCTTTAAGTTGTGTTTTACGTAAAATGCATGTGCATGAATGCCACACAGGAGAAGACTTTTTTTTGTACTGTACATGACAGACCTTACTGGACCCAGCGATTCTTTTGTCCTTAATTTCATTTCTCTGCTAATGTGTTTATGAGCTTTGGACGTTTCTACAGTTCATGTATGCACTGTCAACAGGATTCCAAGAGCAAGCCTCTGTCACGTAGTGAATAAACCGGCAAGATTATTGCATAACTGATTTGAGTCTGACTCGCGTCTCCTCCACATGCTTCACAGGCTTCTATCTACCAATTCCAAAGCTCTCTGCTAATCTGGGTTGGAGCATAATTTAAATAGGACTAACTCCAAGCGTTACAAGAGGCACCTTGTGGTTGCATAGTTAGAGTCCATGGTCCATTCTGCTGCCATCCACATTTCTACACATTTTCTAGCCCTTTATCAGTGGTTTGCTTCTGCCCAAATGACTGCAGTTGCCAAGATATTTTGGGTGGCTGACCACTCTGCAGTAACAGTGACATGCTGGAAAACTCCAGCCACCCTGCTGGGCACGGCACACTTGCAACACTCACTATCTCAGTGCCTCCACTGTGCCGATGCTTTGAAAGTATATGTTCCATGCTAATAACCCTGAAAAATATACAACTTATTTAATTAGTCTACTATTGCATATTGAAGATTACACAGTGCATGGGTATGCTCAAATGAAATGTGGCCAGAGATCCTCAGTGTGTTTTTGATTTATGAAGATTTATGAAGAGTAACTGACATCTCAGGAAATGTTTGAGATATCATGCTTGTCCGTGGTCTAATTCTCTCACAAACAAATATATTAATAAAGCAGAACTAAAGCAAAGGCAGAATTTTTGGAACTGTTACTGAAAGACAACAGAGAAGCATAGAAGGATAGAAGAAGAACATCACAGAAAAATAATGCACATATCACTAGCCTAAGAGCCTTTAAACACAAGAAATGCTGAGAGCTAAAACTAATATTTCCATATTTTGTTCATTTATTGCCTCATCGAGAAACAGTCCAAGACATACATTATCCTACAACACCAAGCATTATTCTCCATGACAAAGGATTTTCAGACACATGGCCATATTAACAAGGCAAAATGATGGCCAAACAGGACTAAAACAACAGCAAATTATGAATATTGTTCAGCTTGCACATATGGGACTATAAAATGCTTCTGGCACTAGGCATTTGTTTATGACCCAGAGGCTTCTGATTTGTTTAAATAATCAGCAGATTTTTGTGTCACATGACACGTGATGAAATACAAAGTCTTTGCTTCAATTATGCATTTACACACCAGTAAAAATGATAAAGGTGTCAGTATACTTCTGGTAACACAGAGACAGCCAGGAAAGAACAGCTACTATCTCTGACTCACTCACTCTCTCTTTGCTGATACTTTTGCTTGACCGGAAAACCTGACCCTCAAGTTCTGGTTTCTTTAAATCTGGTTTTGGTCCAGGTTAATTTGCTAAGTTGTTAAGTTCTCAACAAGAACAACAAAATATTTACCTGCTCACTAGGCATGTTTTTCACTTGCTCAACCCACAAAAGCTGACAGGCACATGGGAAGAATTAAAAGGAGATTGCAGACTGCCTCGTATTTCAGGCACAAGCAATATTTTTGGAGAAAATATTCAACATGTAATTTTTATAATTACAAGTAGACTTGTGGCACACTTGTGGATCTTCCAGATATCTCTGTGCTCTCAAAAGATGATGGCAAGTGGAGGCTTTTAAGAAAAACATGCTGTCGGGAGGTATGCTTTTCTCCCATATTTGTTGTTTTGCCTGAAGTCAACATGGATATTGTCTGTGGACCAAGATTTCCCCTGAGCACCATGTCCATAATATAACAAGTTCCACTGAATTGCTATTCTGGCTAATGACATTATGAACTTGTGACACCACTTTAGTCCACTTAAACTGGGACTCTCAATCACTGCCTCCTCCTCTGCCCACTGTAAGCCTTAGCTGGTGTTAGTGGGAACATGCAGTGCACTTACACTTTCACCCGCATGTGCTCACACATGTAATGGCACTGGAAATATTATGAGATAGTCCTCCAAACCAACAGTAAATGGGTTAGAATAGTTCATTTAAAGTTAAATTGTTGAGGTTAACATTGTACTTATTCTTTCCTGGACAAATTCTGAGACAAGGTGGGGGCATAAAAATGTAAACTTAACATAAATATCTAATGGTTTCATGAAAAGCAATCACAATGACTTTAACTAGGGTTTTGACATTGATCAATAATTACTAAGTAATTAATAACCAGTTTAATGTCAAAGTGAAACATCTCTACAGTGATTTAGTTATTACTGCAATAACTATTAACAATTATTAAACACAAATGAATTGATTTCAGAACGATTAACCCCTATCAACCTAGTTTTTAGCAGAGACGACTTTGGCATCAATCACAGAATTACATCTGGACACTGCAGTTTTCTCCACAGTCCTTTGTAAAATTGCTAAACCTTTATTTACTAGTTAGATGTCCAAGTTCAACACATGCAAAGACCGGAACACGTCTAAGAATGTGGAAGAGCGCAGGGAGCAGATCAGCAGCTTCTCTTTTAGAAGGAACTCCTTTAGAATTGATTTATCCTGACTACAAAAACAACTGCTCACCATGTCTGTGTAATTTCAGTCTAGTTGGTTGGGTTTATTATTTAGCCAAGAGTGAAATAATAATGAAATTTACAGTATACTTTTACATCACCATATTGCTTTTTATAAACATAGTGAACACTATACATGCAAATACAACACTATACATGCAAATACAAGAAGTATTCAGATTTCTTTTCAACGGGAGTTTATAGTGCTTAGTGCTATGTTTATTTATGAGGGATATGGGGACCCTAGCTGGGATTTTCAATATATGAAGAATTCTTGGCAGACCTGGAGTAAGGCCAAGCCAGTGTGGGACAAGGCGCATGGGGTAAAACCCAATAAGACTCCTGGGTCTGAAATATCTGCCACACAGCTGAACGGATCTCCTCCTCCGCTTGTGAAGCATGCACTGATAAGAGAGGCTGCTGCTCAGGCAGATGTTTCTGTGTCGAAGGCCACACACACATCTGAGCTGAATCAGGAAGCTGAGAGGGGGACTTCTGGAGGAGGAGCGGCCCCGGAAAGCCGCACCCGCCCTCTATACTAACCTCGCCTCCCTACAGCAGGGTGAGACTTCGGCGCATGGCTCCAGCCACCCCGTGAATATTTCTACTCCATGATGCTGGGTGAAAAACTGTGTAGAGTTATGCCTCCTAGCATGACTGATATAAAAAAAATAGGCGGCTATCACATTTTTGTAGATGATTCATGTTTTAAACCATCTGACTCTGAATTTCTCTGTGGTTATTCTGTCTGCTCTCTGCCTAACCTCATTTGGGAGGCTTACTCTCTCCCTTACAGGTCTGCTCAAGCAGCTGAGCAGATGCTGTTGACCAGGGCCTGCCATCTACTCTGGGATCAGGTTGTTATCGTCTACACTGATTCCCGTTATGCGTTTGGGGTTGCTCATGACTTGGGTAAGATTTGGCACTGCAGGGGGTTCCACACCTCTGACGGTAAGACCATTTCTAATCCAGGACTAGTGTCTGCACTTTTGTCTGCATGTACACTACCAGCTCAGCTGGCTATTGTAAAGGTCAAGGGTCATGACACAACCTCTGAGTCTGTCTGACACTGGCGATGCCTTAGCGGACGAGATCACACATTGGGCAGCTGTTAATGCCCCTTCATGCACATACGCTATGTCCTTGACCTGTGAAGCTGTCTCCATGTTTTCTCATTGCTTGGTGCCGAATAATATCGATCTGTGTTTCTTACAAACTCAGGGTACACAACAGGACTGCTCTCACTGGGTTGATTAGGGCTGTAGTCCTGATTAAAATAGTCTAATCCCTGACCTGGAGGGGCGTATCACCCTTCCTAAATCTATTTTTGCCATTTCTTATGCTCCATTTTCATGGGATTTCACATATTGCACAAAGGGGGAGTGACGGCTAACATTCAAAAACAGTTTTGTATCTCTGCAAAATGTATAACTGTAAAACTCCTCCTAGATTGCTGTTTAACCTGTGCCAGAAGCAACCAGGGTAAAACACAAGCCAAATGTGATGCCTTACCAGCTCCAGAATATCCCTTTCAGTGTCTACAGATAGACTTTACACACATTCCACCTTGTGGTCAGTTGAAATACTTGCTAGTGATTGTAGACAGGTTTTCTAAGTGGACTGAGGCGTTTCCTTGTTCTAAGGAAGACGCCCGCACTGTGGTTAAAATCCTAGCCAAGGATATAATACCGAGGTACGGTGTCCCTCGTGTAATAGACACAGATCAGGGACCCTGTTTCATTTCTAAGTTAAATCAGAAACTATGCACCTACCTAACTATTGACTGGAAGTTTCACATCTCTTATCATCCTCAGTCATCTAGCATTGTTGAGAGAATGAATCATACCTTGAAAGAAAGGTTGACAAAGGTCATGATGGAAACAGGAAAGAAGTGGATAGATCTACTGCCAGCAGTGTTGTGTGAGATCAGAATGACGCCCAGTGCCACCACCAAATTGTCTCTATTTGACGTAATTTTTGGTAGACCCCAACGCAACGTCTCTGCTTATCAGCCATAATGTAACTGCTTGACCGAGAGCTCCTCACTCGGTCATCCGCTCCCTCTTCTTGCATACTTTACCCCTCCCTTTCTCTTTCGCTCTCCCCATCCCTCTCTACATACACGAGCAGCTCGTGGCTGGGTCATGCTGACTGCATCTAATCTTTACTAACCTTGTCCTTTTCCTTTCTACGTAGACCCTTAGAACATTCCTCACTTTTCCCCATCATCCTGTAGATTTACATAGTAGATATAGGACACATATATACTCTGTGCTTTCCTCAGTAAAGTGGAACTCTCTTGATTCACTTCATCCTAATACAGATTACAGAATAATTCACACAGTCATAGCCAGTTGACCTATTGATATCCAAAGAGCAGAAGTTAGAATTCAACATGCCTGTCATCCCATTGGAACTTATGCTAACTGCATTTAGATTTAAAAAACTGATCAAAATGTTTCCTCTTTCATTTAAGTCATCACATCCATGTTCAGAGAATTCTTGCTTCCTTGGACTCCCTGGAAGTTCAGGAAACACGTGTAAGAGCCCTGCTGTTCACACTGCCTTGTGTAACTCTAGTCAGATATTTCTATCAACAAAAATACAAAACAAAAAGAACAACAAAACTCCCCAAAACTGCAAACCATCATAAGAAAGTAAAACTGTTCTAGGTACAGGTGCAATGTAGTGATTCCTGAAAAATGTATTTTCATCTCGATCAGTTCCACTCCTTGGTCCTCTGTGTTTCTTCGCACCTATAAGGCTTGTCTTGAACATATTTGTTTGTTGGTGGAGTTGTTTGTGTTAACATTGCTTGTTTACACTCTCCTGCTGTCAGAGGGTATATGTATTTTTTCTGTCATTTAGGCATCTGATAAAGTGAAAAAGGAATTAATCTACAAAACCAGACTGAGTCGATCTACTAACAGGTGGTAGTGTGTAACACTGACAGTGGTAGAAAAGAGAAATTTTTTAAAACCAGAATTTACAGAATTAATTTTTCACATTACATTCTATGTTACATAAAATAGAAATTTACTTCAGATCTCAAGGCAGAACTGTCTACTGTATGGCAAATAGTACATTGTTAATACATAGATTTAATTAAGTATTGAACACACTCGTATTGGCTGAATGAACCTTTCACTTTTCTGTCATGTCTATCTGCCTAACTATCAGGTGTGTGTGTGTGTGTGTGTGTGTGTATGTGTGTGTGTGTTAACTCTTCTCTCAGACTGTCAGCTGGAGAAATTACCCATGAGACCACAGAACAAGGCACGAGTCATTGGTGCTGCAAAACACACGCACAAGTTCTGCAATATGGAAGAGGATGAGAGCGTGTACTTGAAAAGGTGTGTGTGCGTGCATGTGCGTGTGCACACTTGTGTGTTTGTTATTGTATGGTTGATGGATATGTATGTGTAGGGCAGTGGCAGCTCAGTGGTTGAGGTACTTGACTTTTAATTTAAAGGTTCAAGTTAGCACTTTTGGGCTCCTGAGCAAGGCCCTTAACCTTCAATTGCTCAACTTGTACTCAGTCATAATTGTAAGTCGCTTTGGATAAAAGTGTCAGCTAAATGGCATGAATGTATTGGTACATTACTATTCTAATAAATAATTAAAATGATCAAGGCTGGCTGTATTTGTGTTTGTAAACAAAGGTGGCTGTGGTGTTTGTAAACAGGCTAAATGTCTTTCAGGGCAGAGGGGATCGAGTGACAGTACCAGAAGAAGTGTGGGAAGTACGACGACCTTCACTCACATCAAATTCAAATCTCAAAAGTAGAAAATTTCTCTGTACATCAAAAAAGGAAAGAAAACCAGTTCAGCTGCAGAACACACACACACACACAAGCACACATGATGATACACAGTGACGAATTACATTCCATTAATGTTAGTGCTTTGCTATACACACTTTCTCTCTCTCTCTCTCTCTCTCTCTCTCTCTCTCTCATATACACACACACACACATACTTCTTCATAATTTCTGGTGTTTTAAAGGCTTTTCTGTGTGTGTGTGTGTTCTCATTCTCTTTCTCTCTGTCTCTCTCTCTCACTCTCTCTCTCACACACACAGTCTCTCACATTCTCTCTCTCTCACTGTCACATTATCATTCTCTCTCTCTCTCTCTCTCTCTCTCTCTCTCACTCAGTCACTCTTGCATGCTGGCTTTCGGTAACACTGCCCTCCACCACCTGCACCTCCCGTTCTCCACCTGTACCTTGTGGCCTCTGCCCCTGCCCTGCCCCCAACCCCACCTGGCTGACTGAGAGAGTACTTGGCCATTCCAGCCAATCCGAGCATCAGGGTCAGCTGTTCCAGAGGACAGACGAGTGTCATGGCAGACGCAGCGCGGTTAAACACACCGAACAAGTCGCTGGCGTAGCATTAAAGGCGGCCCGGGTGCTGCTGAGCGTATCACTGGTTCAGACCCCAGACTGGGCAGAGCTGCTGGTGAGGATGATGGGAGATTACAGGATTTCACATCCCCAGTGCCAGAGTCCTGGCCGAGAAATGAGGAACTTCTGGAAGGTTCTGCCATTAGCAGTTTGGGCCTGTTAATCTGGAACCCTGGAAATCCCATCTGCTAGTCAAGCATAATCAGAGGGGAATTATGTTCAAAGTGAAACAAAATAGCCATTGATCTGGTTTTAGTAGTGCATGAATATATCAGGATTATTAGGATATTAGATTAAGCAAATATTATAGTCATAATAAGGGAATATAATTATATTAAATGATTACATCAGAAATCCCTGTGGTTTGACGTCCCTGATCTTCAGTGGGAATAACCATCTTTACAGTCACCAGAGGACCACACTCGTTAAAACCAAGGCTCTGAACTGTGTGTATGTGTGTATACACACCATCAGTATTGTATAGCATAGTACGTCGACTCAAACACTGCGTCATAGCCATTTATGAGAGACAGAGTTATTACACATCAAGCACAGACACATTTCCATCAGTGTGGATGTTTATTTATTAATGAAGTATGATAAAACTCATCTTCAGGGTCTTCACTGGGATGTCCTGCATGAACTTAACCTCCTTTGTGTGTGTGTGTGTGTGTGTGTGTGTGTTTCTGTGTCCTGTTGGTAAAGGTTAATACTTGTCTCAAGAGATTGTGTTTGTGTGTGTGTGTGTGTGAGAGAGAGAGAGAGAAAAAGGGAGAGATGGTTCTTTTGTGAGTGTCCTGTGTACATTTATGTCCTCTATTCACCAGTACACTGATCTAAGCCCCCTATTCTCCAGTACACTGTAATGATTAGGCCCTCTATTTACCAATGCACTGCAGTGATCTAAGCCCTCTATTCACCAGTACACTGTAATGATCTAAGCCCTTTATTCACCAGTACACTACAGCGATCTATGCCCCCTGTTTCTCTTGCACAAACTAGCTGTTGGGACCTGGTACATCCGGTCAGCACATTCTCACCCATAAACAGGCCAGGTTAGATGCTGTAGCTCTCAATACAGAGTACCATTATAGAATATAAGATCAGCTATAGAACAGCTATGTGGATTACTTTTCTGTCATAATTATTTAAAAGTAATGTATTGTCAATTAATGGTATTATTCCAATTCACGTGTCATGGACAAACATTGCCCATTATGATACTAATTAAAGGTTAGCCCATATTACTTCTTGTTATGTACTCATGTTTAAATTATTGTTATTATATCTGACATGTACTGCAGTCTGGTTTGTTATTATAGCTTTTTAACCCTATGACATAGTCTGTACAAGGCTTTCAAGGTGACATTAATCAAGAATGTTCCTTCTGTCTTGTTAATTATTGTCAATAATGTGTTAACATTATGAATGGAGGTTTTATGAATATTAATACATTTTCACAGCATTCCCTGCTGCCTACTTCATAAAGGCTGTTGTTGGGGCAACCAAGTCTATTATGACGCCACATAGTGAGTATATATATTTTAGTGCGCAGCGCAGTTTTCTGTTATAACGACTTTGATCACATCATGGCAGAATATCGGGTAAGTTTTCCCTTCCATCCTCATGAAACCGGGAGATTAGAAATGATTGAAATTGTGCGCCGTCGGTTTTGGGGAAAGTGTAGCCGTTGTCGTAACTACGGAGAGAATATCGAGGTCCAGAGCTGAGTAGCCTTTATTTGAATGCGCTAACTGTCCTGTCTAGCTAGCTATCAGTGGTATGAGAAAACTACTCCCAGACTTTGTGTTTAGCAGCAACCACAGAGGACGTTGCTTTGTGTATTTAGTTCACTATGCTAATGCTAGCTAGCTTGTTAACTAACGGTAGGGTTTAGGCATTTCATATCTAATATTAGCTAGCTAGCTAACATTAGCCCAAACATGTGGCTAGAGTTAGTTTAGCCTCCTGTATTGACACTGTATTTTCATTGTTTTCCCGCCGATTGTCGGCGGTTGATTTTTCAGCCTTTTGACGTGGAACTATTTTGTTTACACTTTTGTTTGTAATACTGAGTTACAGATGATTGATGTAAAATTATCAACGGCTTCCACCAATGAAAGAACCTCATATGGCTCAGGACCCCAAACGAGCACAACACACTTTGGGGTTCCTACTATCTCACTTTGTGCAGTACACCACTGTCTTCGTACAGTTTTCCTGAAGATACAAAAGGAATTCTGTACAAGTGTTGCTGAGTCACAGGTGACACAACCATGGAGTGGCCATTTTACCTCTGCAGCTGAATGTGCCCATGGGCTTTTGTTCAGTGCAGCTGGGGTGTGTGTGGAGGATAGGCTGGACCTCCCTGAGGAGTTCCACAGTTCAGTCATCGAGGCTGTATATAATGAGCTCCTCAGAAGAATTGAGGCCAGGAAAAATGTGAATGTGACCCAAGCATTCATCAGTGGTGGTCTGGTGCTTGGAGGAGCCTTATCATTTAAGGTCATTCAGAGGAAAGATCTGGCCCAGTTCCTCTACTGTCCCTCCACAGACGGCTCTAGATCTGCAAAGCCGACGACAGTAAGGACCACTGTATCTGGTCTGGCTGAAGCTAAGACCAGGCAGACACACTGGATACATCGCCTAATGGGGAGGATCTCAAGAACTGTTAGGAAGGTAAAGTAGTGGTCTATTTTATATAATTATGTTCTTAATGAATTTAGTAGCATGACAGTCCATGGAAGAACAAGAACAATCTCTGAGTTTTGGTGTGCATAAAAGTAAGGCTCTTCAGAAGCAGAGAAAAACAGTTTGCTTTTTAGAAAGCTCGAATGTTAAACACCATTTGGTTTCTGATGGTATTTCTTTCTCGTTTTAGATCTACACCGGAAGCCGAACTCTCTGCAAAAGATGTCAGAGCTCTTTCTCACAGAGGATAAGCTCCATGTTTAAAAAAAAACAAAACACTTCACAAGTGATGGTGTTGATGCTCTCCTTTATGAAGAATCAGTTCCATGTTTAAAAAATGTGGTGGAAATAAATAAAGATATACTGATGTAAAATGTAGACCAGTCACTTCACTCACTATCTGACATGATATATAGACACATGCAGAGAGAGAATAAGGCACCATAAAACCCATACACACATAAATTACATAGAACAAGTTTCAGTATGTAAATTCTCTTTAAGGTGTTTACAACATGTAGACAGTGGAAGGATTTTTGAAGTGTTTGTAATGAGCAGAAACCGGACATTGAGACTGCTTCCAAACGCACACAGCCTTGACAGGCACACACGCCTGCTCCCTGCTTTCATAGACCCAGGCAGTGCAAAGACCAGGAATTAAAGGCAGAGGCATATCGGAATAGCAGCGAATGAACAAGAACAACAGTTGCCTTTGTAGCATGTTTCAAGTAGAAACTAGTAGTGTAAATTATCCATATGGCAGCTTTGAGTGGGTCAAGAGCATGTGCCTTAATCGGTTTGTCCATCTGCTTATATCGTGTGGTATCTAGAATTTCAGACAGTCATTAGAAAATTAAGTACCATAATCCTTTATTGTTTTGTTTGAAACCATATGCTTAGATTACTTTGAATAATGATGTGTATGGTGTATGTATGAATATTAAGTCTTTATCATTACTGTGCACTACTGAAATTCTTGTAAAATGAGTTTGAGTTACTTCCAAAATGGTGGCACACTGTACTGTATTCACCCACAGACATTTGAGTGCTGCATTTAAATGGGGGGGGGGGGGGGACACTCCAGTTGTAAATTTGTTGACTTCTCACTTACTTCAAAAAATTGGAATAAAGCGACTTGGCCTTAAGATGAATAAAAATGTAGTCTCCAAAGCTGCCACTTCTCAGGGCTGCAGTCATGTGTGAACTCCTCCGTCTTTTCCATTTAATTCCGTTACACCGGTTACATGAAGCAGGTCACCACAGAGTCTTGTGTTGTCTCTGTGATTTAGAAAATGGTCTGCTGATGACATGCGGTCCAAAGATGACAGACAAGGTATCGACAGTTTCATCAGGTACTTGTGAAGGCCACAAAGACCAGTAGATTTACTATTTAATGCTGCAGAACTTAGCTAACTGCTAAGAGTACAGTTAAATTAGATCAGTGTACTGGTAAATAGAGGGCTTAGATCAGTGTAGGGGTGAATAGAGGGCTTAGATCAGTGTAGGGGCGAAAAGTGGAAATACGTTAACAATGACAAAGATGAAGTACTTTAACGTTTAGTATTTATGAGGAGTTGTGAATGCTGAGATGTCCACCACTAAGTTTAATAAAATGGATTTTACAAAATACAAAAAACAGAAACGTTCTTGTACTGAATAAAAGTTGAGTTGAGTTTTTGTGTGTGTAACACACTGGTCGCCAACCAGTCTATCTATCAAGTCGATCTCACATGTCTAATTAGCTCATAATTCAGAATATGATATTATGTTTAGCGATGAAAAGGTTGGTGACCACTTAACTAGGCAGTCAATTAAGAAAAGTGTTATCCCAACTAGCTAGCTAGGTTAGCTAAGGTTAGCCAGGTGGTTTAGCCCGCTAGCATTGCTGTATCGCTAGCATAACCTACACACAGCTCATTCAAGCCTTTGAAAAACCTCCCTAAAAATATTCAAATGTTCCAGTTACAACTACTTTTAAATATTACAAAGAGTTAACCAGCTAACAGCTAGAATTCTGCAGATTGCCACTTTGTGTACTTACGTTTGTGCCGCTGTTTGTGTGTTGTGTACGGTTCAATCATAGCAAAGACCGTTTCTGCTTGGATAAAAGTGCCTTAGGCTCCCAACTGCAGTATGTCCTACCAGTCCCGCCCAAAATCTAATGCCTCCTGTCGGTAATCCGCGTTATGGATGTGACACCGTTTTCGTATTATGTTAAATGTTTAATAGTGTTCAGTTATAGTTGTATGTGAGTGGCACTTGTGTTGTCCGTGTTTAATGTTAATAAATGTTTCACAAAGTCAAGGGAGTCTGTGCGTCCTGCCCTGCGGCACTCGGGCCAGCAGCAATGTTACACGAAATAATGTGGGTGATTGGTGACTTAAGCTCTACTGAGTACGGTCAAGAAGGACATTCAAGTGTAGAGGCAAAAAGTGTGGAAATACATTAACAATGACAAAGATTTAGTGCTTTAACGTTTAGTATTTATGAGGAGTTGTGAATGCTGAGATGTCCACCACTAAGTTTAATGAAATGAATTTTACAAAATACAAAAAACAGAAACGTTCTAATACTGAATAAAAGTGGAGGCCTTCTTTCACTTTTGCAGCATTTTCTCTCTCTCTCTCTCTCTCTCTCTCTCTCTCTCTCTCTCTCTCTCTCTCTCTCTCTCTCTCTCTATCTATATATATATATATATATATATATATATATATATATATATATATATATATATATATATATATATATAAGCCATGTATGCCATATTATGCATATCAACTAAATAAAATGAAAAGAATTTTTGACCCCAAGTTTAATACACTTTTGTGTATTGTGTCACTGTATTATTCTGATTGTTTTAGCAGAAAGTATTGCATGTTTCTCAGTATCTCTTTGTCACTGGTTAGATGACCTAATTACACTGCCCTTTCTGTCCATATTTCTACGAGCGGAGGATAAACAGCTGGGACCCTCTGGGGTCTGACTGAGGTGTTTGTTTTTGTGTGTGTGACAGGAACCAGACGTTTACATGTGATAAACGTGATGTCAGATTAAAAGGCAGTGGTTTTGTCCCAGTGCCCTGTGGAGATGATCAGTGATGCGAATGCTTAGACCAGATGCTTAGACAGCTGGAGTGATGGTGTTGTGTGTGATAATGGGCTTGTCCTTATAGGAATCTTTTACAAGCTGTTGATGATGCTCTTATGGCATCCACTTGTGCAGAATGTGTAGCTAAGCTTTCCCTCCCTTCCTCCAACTTTCACTCATTTATGTATTTTTTCCTCTTGGTTGTTACTGGGATGATAAGCATACCCATAGATGAAATTGTGGCTGTTCTCATGCCCCCACCTTGTCTCAGAATTTGTCCAGGAAAGAATAAGTACAATGTTAACCTCAACAATTTAACTTTAAATGAACTATTCTAACCCATTTACTGTTGGTTTGGAGGACTATCTCATAATATTTCCAGTGCCATTACATGTGTGAGCACATGCGGGTGAAAGTGTAAGTGCACTGCATGTTCCCACTAAACCAGCTAAGGCTTACAGTGGGCAGAGGAGGAGGCAGTGATTGAGAGTCCCAGTTTAAGTGGACTAAAGTGGTGTCACAAGTTCATAATGTCATTAGCCAGAATAGCAATTCAGTGGAACTTGTTATATTATGGACATGGTGCTCTGGGGAAATCTTGGTCCACAGACAATATCCATGTTGACTTCAGGCAAAACAACAAATATGGGAGAAAAGCATACCTCCCGACAGCATGTTTTTCTTAAAAGCCTCCACTTGCCATCATCTTTTGAGAGCACAGAGATATCTGGAAGATCCACAAGTGTGCCACAAGTCTACTTGTAATTATAAAAATTACATGTTGAATATTTTCTCCAAAAATATTGCTTGTGCCTGAAATACGAGGCAGTCTGCAATCTCCTTTTAATTCTTCCCATGTGCCTGTCAGCTTTTGTGGGTTGAGCAAGTGAAAAACATGCCTAGTGAGCAGGTAAATATTTTGTTGTTCTTGTTGAGAACTTAACAACTTAGCAAATTAACCTGGACCAAAACCAGATTTAAAGAAACCAGAACTTGAGGGTCAGGTTTTCCGGTCAAGCAAAAGTATCAGCAAAGAGAGAGTGAGTGAGTCAGAGATAGTAGCTGTTCTTTCCTGGCTGTCTCTGTGTTACCAGAAGTATACTGACACCTTTATCATTTTTACTGGTGTGTAAATGCATAATTGAAGCAAAGACTTTGTATTTCATCACGTGTCATGTGACACAAAAATCTGCTGATTATTTAAACAAATCAGAAGCCTCTGGGTCATAAACAAATGCCTAGTGCCAGAAGCATTTTATAGTCCCATATGTGCAAGCTGAACAATATTCATAATTTGCTGTTGTTTTAGTCCTGTTTGGCCATCATTTTGCCTTGTTAATATGGCCATGTGTCTGAAAATCCTTTGTCATGGAGAATAATGCTTGGTGTTGTAGGATAATGTATGTCTTGGACTGTTTCTCGATGAGGCAATAAATGAACAAAATATGGAAATATTAGTTTTAGCTCTCAGCATTTCTTGTGTTTAAAGGCTCTTAGGCTAGTGATATGTGCATTATTTTTCTGTGATGTTCTTCTTCTATCCTTCTATGCTTCTCTGTTGTCTTTCAGTAACAGTTCCAAAAATTCTGCCTTTGCTTTAGTTCTGCTTTATTAATATATTTGTTTGTGAGAGAATTAGACCACGGACAAGCATGATATCTCAAACATTTCCTGAGATGTCAGTTACTCTTCATAAATCTTCATAAATCAAAAACACACTGAGGATCTCTGGCCACATTTCATTTGAGCATACCCATGCACTGTGTAATCTTCAATATGCAATAGTAGACTAATTAAATAAGTTGTATATTTTTCAGGGTTATTAGCATGGAACATATACTTTCAAAGCATCGGCACAGTGGAGGCACTGAGATAGTGAGTGTTGCAAGTGTGCCGTGCCCAGCAGGGTGGCTGGAGTTTTCCAGCATGTCACTGTTACTGCAGAGTGGTCAGCCACCCAAAATATCTTGGCAACTGCAGTCATTTGGGCAGAAGCAAACCACTGATAAAGGGCTAGAAAATGTGTAGAAATGTGGATGGCAGCAGAATGGACCATGGACTCTAACTATGCAACCACAAGGTGCCTCTTGTAACGCTTGGAGTTAGTCCTATTTAAATTATGCTCCAACCCAGATTAGCAGAGAGCTTTGGAATTGGTAGATAGAAGCCTGTGAAGCATGTGGAGGAGACGCGAGTCAGACTCAAATCAGTTATGCAATAATCTTGCCGGTTTATTCACTACGTGACAGAGGCTTGCTCTTGGAATCCTGTTGACAGTGCATACATGAACTGTAGAAACGTCCAAAGCTCATAAACACATTAGCAGAGAAATGAAATTAAGGACAAAAGAATCGCTGGGTCCAGTAAGGTCTGTCATGTACAGTACAAAAAAAAGTCTTCTCCTGTGTGGCATTCATGCACATGCATTTTACGTAAAACACAACTTAAAGGGACAGCAGACAAATTACTGCCCGTTACACTCTGCACAGCAGTAGGTATTTAGAATATAGTGCTGTGAGCGTGTATACGCAGCAGTAAATTCTGTTTCTAATTCTATTTCTATGTGTATCAGAGGGTTTCTTCTAAAACCACTAGGAATGTTCAAAACACCTCTGCGTCATACACAGAACTGGCACAGCCAATAGGAAGGAAGCTTTCATACCGGGGGTGGAGAGAGCGGCGGAAAGTTCATTAATATTCATAAAGCTGTTAACACAATAGGAGCGGGTACTGGCGCAGTCAATCACACGCTACTGTGTAAGTGATTTGTAGCTAGCTAGTGTTTGTCCACACTCCAATTATAATCAGTCGTTAGGCTTATTGACCTTTAGAATTCACATCAAAAGACGAGAGGTGTCAGAAGATTTGGAAAAGAGGAAAGGTGGCTGCACAAAGCTGCCACCAATAAGACCAAACCACAGTGCTCAGAAAGCAAACAATGTTCAGGTACGTGTATACACATTTTATTTAAACGATGAAATGAAGGAGCATGTGTTTTTGAATCTTTAAATTATATGGGATACCTTAAAAATATTTGTACTGCTGCCTCAAGAAAGAAAAAAATAGAAATACATTTTTAGTACATATTAATAAAAAGTTGTTTGGCTATGATGGAAGGTTGTGTATGGTTATGTGTGCTTGTGTGTCAGTATGTAGATTCTTGTGTGAAAAATACCTTGTATACTTTGTTTAGGCTCTTGATGTGGGTGTGCACAGTCCAGAAACTAGAGACAGCACACATTTCGCTCCACTTGTTCTACCTCCAATCAATGGTAGCCATCCACTACCATTTCAGAGAAAAAAAGGTAAAGAACTATAAAGTCTATACATTCTAGAGAAAATTACATGGCAATTCATTCCCGTTGGTTTTTAACACATGGTTTCATATGAAGAGTCATAATATATTTTTAAACTTAGCCTTCTCATCTGAACATAGCTAAATTTCAAGAGGGCAAAATCAGCTGTTGCCATCTGTTAATTAATAGAACTGGATGATTCTTTAGTATAACTCTGCCCCGTAATTTTAGGTTCAGATGAGCAGCTGCAGAAGACTGGTCTTGATGGATGTCATGACATTGAAGCTTCCAAAGAGCAGCTGGAGATGGAGAGATGTAACCTTGAAGCTGAGTATAAGGAACACCAAGCGCTTATGCAAAGCCTCCTGTCAGAAAGGGATGAACTCTGCCAGTTGAACAGCGAGCAGCAGATGATAATAGCTGACTGGTTGGAAAGGGAAAACGTGCCAATGCCTGTGTGTACAAGGCGGAGTCGCCATGGCTACCAGGACCAACTGAAAATTCTAGAGGACCTAAAGTTGCAGTGGCAGTGCAAATCACAGCTCTACCAGCAGCAAGTTGAAGAACTCTGGCCCCGGTGCCAGGAGAAGAAGAAGCAGTGGGACTGTGAATATCAAGCCTTCATCATGATGATGCAAGAAGTAGTCATTGTGGCTCTCGCCCGGCGGCTTGGGAAGCGGGCAGCTCTTGTTGAGGTGAAACGGCTCCTTGCAGCTGAGCAGAAGACGGAGAATAAGCTCACTGCTGCAAAAATACGGAACCTTGCGCTGCAGATGAGGGTACAAAGCCGGGAAGAAGCTATAAGAGAACTGGAGGAGAGGACAAAGGGTGAAAAACTGAAGTTTGAAAATGAGAATTATAAGACTATGATCTTGGCGTATGAAGAGGAGATTATTCCAATAAAGAAAGGAATTACCAGCACTAGAGAGGTATTACGTCCTGTTAAACTCAGTAGATTAAGACTAATGTGGGTGCAACTTCTGTTGATTTTTTAGATAGCCATGGAACTGTCAAGTAGACTTGAAAACATAACAAGACCCATCCTATAAATCCCACCACAAAACTTGGAAATTTCGAGCCCCCATTTAAAACTGAAAATGCAGTAAATTTATTGCCACGGAGTAGGATGGGAAGATGTATTGTACAGTACAGTCTTGAAGGCATAGAAAATAATCTCAGTATTGTGTACCTCCACTCTCAGTTCCAGTCACATCTCAAAGAAACGATCAACTTTGTGGAGCTGGAGATCCAGGCCAAACTAGCCAATCTGGCCAAGATAAAGGCAATGATCGGCAACAAGCGGAAAGCTCTGGCAGGGGTAATGATAGCTAAAGACAAGCTGCGTGCTGAGAAACAAGAAGCTGCTCCAGGATTGTGAGAAGGTGAAGGATGCATGCAAGGACCTGCAGAGCCAACTAGACATTCTCAAGAGGCAGCATGAAAAGCTCTCTGTCAAGTGTAGCACAGTAAAGAGCAAGCTGAAGCAGAGCAGGCCACTGCAGCATTGTGTATAACACAGTTGAACACACACGTCTACACGTATATACACATACATGCTATATGCTCTTTGTGCAGAGCTAAAATAAAAACAGTACACTGTTATATTTGAAATTAGTGCTGTGCCTTTTATATTTGAAAGTTGACAAAATATCTGATATATGTGTGTTTGTGTGTGTGTGTGTCTGTCTGTGTGTATATATGTTACTTTCCAGGGAATAAAATTGTCTGTACATGTTTAAAAAATGTCATTATAAGAAGTCTGTATAACTTTGGGAAGGAAGACTATGTTCCAAACACAAGTAACTCGTTGTCTTCCAGTGAATCAAATAAACACATCAGTATAATGGATTGTAATTGACAGGTTAGCCAGAATTGTACGTTTAGTATTCATCTTTGAAGAATTACATAACTTTTGCTCTCTTAGCCTTCATCTTTATTCAAGGCTTTATGACTTATCTTGGGATATGCATCAAACCTTACCAATGTACTGCTAGTCAGATTCTCTCCACCTAGTTCCACAGTTAAATTGTGCCAGATTCTGACATCGTTGTGCGATTCAACACAGCTGGCATGTACACTATTATAGCTGTAATTAAGGGAGCCATTCTAAAGGCCACAAATTACTGAAGAAAAGATATCTGACATTTAAGGAGGGAGACTCAGAGCTGAGTCCTACTGAGAGAGCAGCTCCGTGACTTCTTCCTCCAAAAGTTCAGTAGACAGGTGAATCCCAAAGTTACAAACATCTATGTTATGCTAATTTTTAATGATACGACTTCAAAACCATCCCCACTCTAACCAATTTCTTTGGGTTTGCCAATAACACTAGTTGACCATAGTATAAAGATAATGTTTTGTTCTGTCCTATTTGTTGATATTTCAAACAGTATTAAGAAAAGGCAATACAAAGTGACCAATAAGCAATAAAAAGTTAATAAAAGCTACAGACACACTGTTAAATGGGCTGACCCAGATATTTATCACCAGAGACCTAGAGCCCTAAACACTTGCCCAAGTCATTGTTTTGACTTATCTGTGTCCTAATCAGATTATTCATACTATAGCTAAGCAATTTGACCCAGGAGTACATTTCGCTGCGCATCATTTTTAAAACCATGGCAAAAACAATACAGTTTTTCATCTAAGTCACCAGCCCAGCACACAGCCAGTCTCATCGATGGAACTTTCATAACTTAGAAAGGACCAGCTCAATAACCCCTTGGTGCTAGATGCTATACATACATGGTGCACTGTCTGAACTGGACCTAGAGTAGGAAATGAAAAGTAATTAGCTAGTAATAGTAAAAGCATGGACTGAGAGATTTATTGAGTCCAGGCTCTCTCTCGTTCCATCTCTCTCCATCTTTCTCTCTCTGTGGCATTTTCATTATTTATTGCCTAGCTAACAAAACTGCAGAGATATTCGAAGGCCTCTGAGTACAGCTTGATATGTTGAATGTTTAATAATGTTCACTGTTATAGTTGTATGTGATTGCCACTTGTATTTTCCGTGTTTAATGTTAATAAATGTTTCACAAAGTCAAGGTAGTCTGTGTGTCCTGGCCCATGCCTTACGGTGCTCAGGCCAGCAGCAACATTACAGAATGACCAACCACCACAGGACTCTTACTCTCTCGGCAAATGATGGACTTCCTAGCAGGAGGTGCATGAGTTAATGTCTAAATGTAACATTTGTAACCATTTTTGTCTACCTTGTGTTAATGTTAAAAATCATTAGTGTTAAGTGTCTCTATGTTCACTGTTTTTGTTACACGGGAGTGCCACTATAGTCTTTATGTTTTATGTAAATAAATGTTTGTCCACGTCGAGAGAGTCTACGCCAACCACCACAGGACGCCAGGTCTTTTGGCTAAAGAAGGACTTCCTAGCGGGAGATGCGTAGGCACCCCCGCCCTGCTGCCTGGATCCCAGGAGATTGGGGAGAGGACCGTGACTGGTGTCTATGTCCACCCCGGAAGTGGAGGGGTACACCCCCAAGAATTTCTTGGGGGGGGGGGCCTTGAGCCTAGGCCGAGGAAGACCGAAATGCACCACAACAACCAGAAAGAGGGCGGTTGGGTGGACCCATCGGGATCTCCAGTGGGCAGAGCTGAAGCCCGTGTCCCTTCCCTTCAGCGGACTCACCAGCGAGACTGGAGGCGTCTGTCCAAAGCCCAGGAGGCAAACCGCCACTGGGATGCTCCTAGAGTGGCAGGCGAGTGGAGGACCGTTGGGGGAGGTAGCACGTCTGGAACTGGGGTGGACGTGCACCCCCGCATGTCCATTGAGGCCACGGACACGTACAAGGTGCCTGCGCAGACAGCGGGCACCATGTCACAGCGCCTTATATGTTTGTGTGTGGGCGCTATTGTTTGTTTGTGTTTACAACTTTTCTACATCTACAGGTGTAAAGTTGTTGGGGGCGTACCGGACTGCCCTGAGAGAGACAGAGAAGCTGCCTTTCTTCCAGGCGGCTGCTTGTGTGTACATGTACATGGCGTCCTGAGACTCGCGTTCACTGGAAGGATGCGTCGGGAGCCGCACCCCTTGGGAGGGGGTTCTGTAACAGAATGCTCGCCTCTCGCGAGTCACATGGTTTTGCCCGCCACGTGCAGCGAGCGGATCTTTGTTTATATCCACGCCTGCACACACCTGCACCTTGTTTGTCTTTGTGTATTTAAACCTGCGTCAGTGTGTGCAGTGTTGTTGGTCATTGTTGATGTAGCATTGTTCCTGAGTTTATGTCTAAATGTAACATTCATAACCATGTTTGTCTAGCTTGTGTTAATGTTAAAAATTGTTAGTGTTAAGTGTCTCTATGTTCACTGTTTGTGTTATATGGGAGTGCCACTACAGTCTTTATGTTTTATGTCCATGTCGAGAGAGTCTGTGCGTACTGCTCCACACCCTTCCGCACTCGGGCCAAACCATTATACTGAGAGGACACAGAATCTCTATACTACCTTATGTTTTATGTTATTAATATGTCTAATTCAATGTTAAACCTCTTTTTCCTGTAAACACTCTTTTTATTACCTCAGTATATCCATAGCTTGTGTATATACACAATACGAACATAGTATATATACGTATATACACAAACACAAGGTATATATACACAAGTACAAACACAAGGTTTAATACATAATTAGAAATAATACATAATAAGAAATGAGAAAAACATGTGAGAACAATGAAGTAAAGCAGAGAATACCAGACAAGGGGCGACAGAACTGGCATCAAATAATGTTCTAATCATTCTTTAGGGAATCTGTCAGTCACATATATGTTATGTATAGTATCTTCCAATGAAAATTCACAAAAATCAGCCTTTATGTACTGTTATTCACGTCACACATATCTCTATATGTATTTCGGTTGTGGGCCTCACTGAGCTTGACAACATAGGTTTTTCTGCAGTTGTCAAACTTTTCAAGCTGGTTGTGGACATTGCACCTGATCTGTGAACATTTCAACAGTATGAAACAAACTGGTCTTTTTTCTGTTTTGTTTAGCTTCACTTTTTGTTGCTCAATTGGCTAAAACTCAACAAAGGGAAGTATGATTGTGACCCAGTCTGAAAGATGGTCAGAGATAAATAAGGGCTGATATATCAGTACAAAATTGGGCTTATGTAATGCTTAGACATCCACGGTCAAATTGTTTTCTCAGTCACTAATTACTGTTCTCAATGTCTTGGTCAACTTGATGTTGTATTATGTGTTTGTTTTCTGCTACAAAAGAAGCTGACAGATTTGGCCAGTGCAGTGCAGAGAGAAACTCAAAAGGATCCACCTGTCACTACAGTGGACTTTCATATTGTGGTTGGTAGTGTTTTTAACTATGAGATATGATTTTGTTTACACTGAAGCATAGTAATATTAAAGCTTGTTAAAGTATATAATATTTACCATTTCCCATTCTGGCCTTATACTAGTAGCTACTTAAAAATATTAAGACACAAGTAGATTATATTTCTCCTATAATTAGATGATGAGTCTTACACATAAAAAGCATGTAAAATGTGTCTTTTATGCATATGGTGTAACATGCATATTTTATATGTAAGATCATCTTCAAAAACACTAAGATAGTACAAGAACATGTGGCTACTGAGTCAGTGAGTTAACTGAACTCCTCAAAAATCTAAACTTCAATGAATTTTTCAAACCATGGCACTGCAGATTAAGAGCACCTCTGTTGGCCAGAAGAGGGATTGTTGACACATATATGATTAAAGACATGAGTAAAGAAATTAATTTTAGTTTGCATCTGTGGTATCTGAGTTACTGGCATTTTTGAAAAAAGGTCAGAAGTGTCTATCACTGAAAAACCAGGTAAAATATATTGGTGCCAAAATAAGACCAATAATAAGACACATCTGCAATCACTCTCCGACATCTACATATCCATTACTGCTAACTCCAAGTGATAGCAGTGCACATACGCCATAAATCTGTATTTAAACAGGTTGTCAACAGCTGCAACAGTTGACAAACAAAGTACTGATAGCCTATAGATATGGTGTACCTAATAAATACCTCTGGCAGAGAGAGGGGGGGGGGGGGAGATTTTAAGGTAACTGATGTAAAAGATGAGGATATGCAGCTGGAATAAATTTCTGGAGTGTTCTCTGTAGTGTATAAAGAACTATAAGAGCCACTAAAACAAGGGTTTGACATATCCGAGATTCTGAAGCAAACACATGAGCGATATTCTACAAGACAAAGAGCAGTTTCACTGTACAAACACCAGGGGTGCTTTGTCATAAAATATTACCGAAAGGGCCACAGGGGGGGTTCTGGAGGGGCCCTGGACTGGCCACAGAGAAGATTGGCCCCCAACCATAAAGCTGAAATAATAACAAACTTCTATGTCTGTTAGTTTAATTGTCCTAAATCTCTGAACATTTATGTGATGTGCAGGCAGACATTTTAACCTGGGTTACACACAGGTGAAATGAACACAGAATGGTGAGAGCGATTGACAAGCTCAATGTGTGAAATCTCAGACTCACACAAGTATGTCCATTGAAAAGACAATAGCATTCTCCACTCCACATACATGTATGTTTCTAGGGGATTATTAAACGTTATTAGTGTAAGGGTCTTTAGTTGGTTGCTCATTCTAAGTGCAGCAGACCCCTTCTGTCTCCTGTCTGTTCTCTCTATGAGCACAGAGAGCAACACCAACTCCGGAGACCAGTGTCAGCTGTAGTCAGAGAAGCTCTGGTCTATTAGCAACAGAGGGAAGGCATTTATAGGGTTAAGGTGTATACACGGTCATAGGGACTATAAGGCACAGAGCACATTGGGGGCAGGTGGAGATTATCTAACTGCTACCAGTGGTCATTCTCTGTGACCAGTCCAGGGCCCCTCCAGAACCATTTCGCCACCCCCCCCCCGTGGCCCTTTCGGCGGCATGCAATCTCATCTGCACCCTCCCCAGTGTTCCTGGACCCACAGTTGACCCAGGACACAGAATCTGCCTAAATTCCTGTCCCAGTTGACCTCTGTGACCTCTCCGGCAAGGAGGCGGGACTATGGGATAGAGGGTCAGATTGTTTCGCATGTTAAGGAGCCATGTGCAGTTGAGCATGCATGTCAAGTAGCCATGTGTTTCATGTTGTTAGACTGTGTTTTTTTTTTTTTATCTGTGTGTAATTATATTCATTTTTAATCATGATTAAGATTGCATGCAAAAATTCAAACATTCAACAGAATGTCAATTTTATTGTCTTCATATTGTTTTTGCACATTTTAAAAAATATATCCCATTATTATATATTGTTAAAAGTGGATGTTCATTCAAGAATAAGATTATTAATAATAATAATAATAATAATAATAATAATAATAATAATAATAATAATGCTGCTGACTTAATTGAATGTTAATTGAATTAAGTTAATTTAACCGAATCATTTATACACAGGAACCTGAACTCTGAATAGTACTCGTTTATTGTTCATCAAATAAATAATATCAAAATAACAAGTGCATCTTTTGTAAGAATGTGTCTAATTACCAACAAGTTATTCACTTTAATAAAGTGGTTTAAAATCGGTGCCCATTCACTTTGTGAAGTACAAGGCAGAATAAGTCAGTGCTCATTCACTTTGTGACGTATAATATAGTATTGAAGTGCTCATTCACAACACACAGAATAAATAATGAAAATTGGAATAAATATAAAACTATGTACAACTATTTACAAAGGGGTGAGTGCGGTGGTCAGCAGATCACTGACCCTGTCCAGCATCTCCTCAGTCTTCCCCGCTGCTGGCGCGCAGAAGTGCACCCCACGAAACCTGCTGTGGCCAAACTGTTTGATCTTGGGTTTGCAGGCCTGGAGTTCGTGCCTGCGCCGCTTCGGGGGGACGGCCTGTCCATGGGCAGTGGCAGCAGAGGCCTCTGCCTTTTTCTTCCAACACCACGCTGTGGTCTGGAGTACTTCAGGCCCGGCCAGTGCGGCTGGGGCGATGGTGGCAGAAGCCACATCTCCTTCCAGACCAGAGCTTCTCGGGGTATCACCAGGAGGAAGAGGAGGCTGGCCTCGGACACGCTGAGAAGCCTGCCCAGACACATCCTGCTGGATGTTAAAGTCAAAGTCAAAAGCAGGGTGCTCGTGAGTCAGACGCTCTGGGTGCTTACTCAGCGCGGGAGGGCGAGGTTTCAGGGCCACCATGGGAGTGTTGGAGTGGCCAATGCTCAGGCACAGAACATTCTGTTCCTGCTTTTTCTTCCTGGCATGGTACCTGTAACAAAAAATGCAGCCCAGCCTATTAGTGCTCAGCCTGTATAGTCCACAGTGCCAATAAGGTCAATATAAAACCCGGTAAACTCAGCACTGGGTCAGTGTTTGCTGATTCAACTCAAAAAGTTGAATGCAGGTCTGGGCCTTAAGGCCGGGGCTGCCGAGGACTACGTCCCAGATGACACCGTAGTCCCTCATGACGACAACCCACCTGTTCACCCTGACCCCGACGATGGTCTGACCGGCCAGGTGAAGTCGACAAAGCACCAGGCACACGGCCTGGACAAGGTGGCTGACGCTGGGCCACTGTGCAGTCCAATTCTGTCCAAAAGGTAACGAGAGGAAGAGACATCGTGCGCACGCACGTCTGTGGAGACAAAATACTACATGCGCACGCATAAATATTTGACAGGCTACTTACTTGAATCCCTAGTCGATACCCAAACTGTAGAAAGAAGAACACACACATCAGTGCCACATATAGAATAGTACCGACACGGTCGCGGTTTGCTTAGTGAACACTTACAATGAACGCGGTACACCGCTGCACGTCTGCAATACATACGATAGACAATACAGCAATACGGTCGATCTCGAGTTGTAAAGCACCACTTCGGACGCGCATGCAAGCTAACTGGGTGCATTTAATCAGCCATTTTAATGTCATCTAGCCAGATAGTGAGACACTGTATTTTCCACATAAATGACCGAGACAAGCGACCGATTTAGCGAGCTAGCTCGGTCGGTCGGTTGTGCCTGCTAATTTCGGCCATTAAATCTCACTTTTACATTCTTGACGTACGTAGACGGAGAATAAAAGCCAGGTAAAGAACCAGAGCGTAAAACCTACCGAAAACGGATCGAAGGGCTAAACTTCAAACAACAGGAGAAACCAGCTGTGCTGATCTCCACTGTAATCCGGAGACAGTCAGCTGGTGTTCGGCACCTTTTCCAGTCACGCTAGTTTACTAGCTAGTTGGCTAACGTACGACAGCTTTCTTTCAGAGTAATCTAACAAAGCGGATGTGTTCAGATTCCACTCATACTGAATAAAATGTACTAAAGGTCATAAAGACGGTGAACTACCATGGCGTTGTTCAAGCATAACCCACTAATGTTGCAGACAGTTCACTGTCATAGATGAGAGTAACTTCAGGCATAGAAGAAATGCAGGTGCATCTTTTATGTGGGTATAGAATTTTGTATAGTCTTAATAATGTATAATGGACATACAAGTCTTCATGCTTCATACCTTTAATTCTTTCATCTTGTTAATAGTTCTTAATTAATGTAATAATGCTTTACTTTTTATGTTACACAGTATGGAAGAGGGTGGATGGCTGGGGCGTTGTGGAGGAGGCAGTGGGTCTCTGGGATGCTGGGTGAAAATGCTGTCCACACTAAACAAAGAGAGCCAGTTCTTCACCTAGTTCAGAGAAGGTCCAGAAGGGAACTAGTCCCACTTATCATTCAGCATGTAAGGAGGGGATCCACAATCCTCAGTAGTGAGTGACGTGTCTACCGGTAGGCTCTGTCTCGGCTTGGCTACAGACGTTACACAGTTAACCACAGTATATCATACATGGATGCTCCTACAGAGGCGCATACCCAGCATATAGAGAGGGCCTGGAGAACATACAAGGAAACTGTTTGGAGGTTTAGAAGTAACTGGACAGAGGAGCTGTTAAAGGATCACTGGACAGTAATAGAATGGTATGAATGGCTAGCAAAAAAACACCATAATGGCCCTCTAGGACGATTCATTCATGATCTTGGAAAGAAGTCCTACTATGCATATTTATTAACAAGCACATTAGTCTGAAGACATTAAGTCTTTTTTTAATGTGTGTATTTTACTGTTTATATGAGACCTGTTCAAATAAAGTTAAAATACAATTTCAAATGTGTCATAAATATGTTAATGTATAGTCTTTCTGAATTGTCATGTAATTCAGGGTTGTTTATTAGTGTCACTTTAGTGAAATTCAAAGTGAAGTACTCTTTTAAAATGTACAGCAAATAGTGATGATTAAAACAGTAACTAACTTTTGTTCCTAGTACTATACAGAACAAAATACTGTTGCTCCTTTCTTGTCTTTTTGGTACATTTTGGTCAAATCCTTTAGATGGTGTTATTATCTCTGTCGTTTTATGGAGGCAGGGAAATAAAAAATGTGTCACAGCCAGTAATTCATACTTACAATAGTAATGTTTACCAACCTTTGTAAATGTCTATATATTGAGATTTTTTGCAACTTTAGATAAGGGGCTCCAACATGTTTTATAAATTATTATCAAGTAATTTATACATTTCTTAACAGACAACTTAAAATGATAAGTTTATTTGAAAGTGTGTCATTTATAAATGGCCTACAGACATTTATAGATATTCGTGTATATTGAATAGTTTTCACCTTAGCGTCTGTAAAATGCTACAGATAATTTCTATATGACAAGTAATTTAGAAACTACAGCTGCTGTCTGTTACTGTTTAACAAATAATTTGTATGGCTACACTTTTTAATTATTTTAATAGGTTCACAAAGACTCTTAGGAGCCAGGATTAGTAAAGCTGTCATTTTAATAATATATTAACTTATGGTGCATATCTTCTGAATTCCTGAATTGGTCACCATTAATTCTGAAATTGTAACATACATATTTACATTAACATTTAAGGTGTTTAGCAGACTCTCTTATCCAGAGTGACTTTGTTGTGAATAACACAATAGCATATTTCATAAATGCAATTAAAACTTTTTTATTTTTTAATAAGTTTTAATAAGTGCAAAACTAATGTTTAGGTAAGTGCATCTTCAGTCGGTGTATGAAGACAGTGAGGGACTCTAGTGTTCAGACAACCAAAGAAACTTCACCACCTGCAGGGCTACAACAAGGAGTCTTGATGCTTGTCTTCCAGGCCTCTTAAAGGATGGAGGTTAAGCAGGTTGCACCTGAAGCTCAGTGAGTTCTAGGTACAAGTTGGGTTTCACCATTGTAAGGCTCATGACATGACAGCAACTGGTTATGGCTACAGCAAAGTTTTACACGACCGGACAGAGTTACCAGGGCATTCTTATGTCTTTTAAAGTGTAGGCAAGAAAACCTGTAGACTGTGAATATTACAGCAGGACATGTACAGTCCCAAGATGCCTAAAAGACATGTAGACTGTGAATATTACAGCAGGACATGTCCTCAAAGACAATGCCCACAAAAAGGGTTTATTGTAAAACATGTTAAAAGAAGGCAAGAGGTAAGGAAACATCTCTTGTTATTCTAGGAAATACGACCTGCCACCTAAAGCCCCTGGAGCCCCAACTCCAAACCCTACACACAGTAACCTAACAACATTCTGAACATTTACTTTAACTAAATGCAGTTCCATTGTTCCTGCATGTATGCAATGGCACAATTCATTATCTAATAAAGAATTGCGCTTAAAAACCCAATTAAGCATAACATCTGACTTCCTGATCTGTTCATGATCAGATAATTATGACGTGAGAGCTTAGATACATCTTATAAATGATTATTAATATATTAATTCATGATGAATAACACTAACTCATTAGTTCATGATTAGTTCATTATGAATTACAAGCATATAAATGCTCTATAAACTATCGTTATTATAAAGTGTGAGCCCTAAATGCTTCATGCCCTCTCCATTCCCTCTTCTCTGACCTGTCTCCCAGATGGAGGGACAAACTAACACTCTTGCTTTCTTCAAACATAGACTGGACTCATTTATTTGTGGAGTATTTTAAGATTATTTGTTTGTACAGTATTTAAAGATTACTTATTTGTGGAGTATTTAAGAATATTTATTTATGGACTATTTTAAGAGCATTTATTTGTAGAGTATTTTAATCCTGCACATATGGAAATATCATTGTAATGGTCCACTAGTAAAGACACATGGATACACTCCTAGTGGATACAAAAGAAAAGGTATTTATTGGCTCTCAGTAGTCCAGTGCAAACAAAAAGCCATATCCAATAAAAAACAAACAAAAATATTCGAAAAAAGGAAAATGCAGTATTTACAAGTATTTACAAGTTCAAGGGGAAAAAATCCAGCAATCATAAATTCTCCAACATCAATCAACTTCAAAACACAACTCTATTGAATTTTCCCTTAGAAACATATATAAGGAAACATCACCACAGGAAATTATGTGACATCACTTCCTTTCTTTGGGAAGGAAAATTCCCCATAAAAGTCCCCTTCAACACAGGCTACAGTTTCTTTTCACTCCAAAACAATGTGGAAGCTTCTCCACAAAAATAATCACAGGTAAGTTAATTTTTCTCTTGATCTACTTTGTTTTACCTACTTAGTTAAAATAAACAAACTTTCCTGGCAAGATAAACATTAAACTTAAACTCCAGAAACAAAATTATAAGAACAATATTTAATCTCAAATACTTACAGTACCTTTCTCTAATGAGTGTGAGGAATCATACGTGACATCCTTCCGCCCAACACAAAACAACCCAGGAATCAGGAATCTGAAATTGGCCTTGTGCTCTGCTCTAGCACTTGGCCTACCAAATTATAATCTGACCTTCCACCTTTATGTTTCTGAAAACGGCTCCACAGCCATGGGCGTCCTGGCCCAGGAGCACGGTGGCAGTTATCGCCCTGTGGCCTACCTTTTCAAACCTTTTGATTCAGTCGTTCAAGGCATGCCGGCCTGCTTACGCGCCGTGGCTGCCTCAGCCCTGCTGGTCACTGACGTAGAGAAATTGGCACTGTCTCATCCAATGGTTCTTCACACTTCACATCAAGTTATTACTATTCTGAATAACATTCAAACACATCACATGACAGCACAGCAACGTACGGGCCTTGAGGCCATCCTCTGTGCCACTCGGAATTTAACCATTAAATCACACATGACCCTGTGCTCACCTGCTAGTCTGTTACAATCATTTTTGACATCGGTAAATCATTCTGCTGACTCTGTGCCCTACGACTGCATGGAGGTTATTCATGAGTCCTCTAGCATGCGTTCTGAACTTTCTAGCACGTTGCTGGAAGGCAGCTATTACATTTTTGTAGATGGCTCATGTTTTAAACCGTCTGACTCTGAATTTTTCTGTGGTTATTCTGTCTGCTCTCTGTGTAACCTCATTTGGGAGGCTTGCTCTCTCCCATACAGGTCTGCTCAAGCAGCTGAACTAATGGCATTGACCAGGGCCTGCCATCTATTCCAGGATTGGTTTGTCACCATATACACTGATTCCTGTTATGTGTTTGGGGTTGTTCATGACTTCAGTAACATTTGGCACTACAGGAGGTTCTGCATCTCGGACGGTAAACCCATATCTAATCCAGGACTAGTCTCTGCACTTTTGTGGGCATGTGCACTACCAGCTCGGCAAGGGTCATGACACAACCTCTGAATCTGACCACAAGGTGGTCAGCAGTGTTGTGAGATCAGAATGATGCCCAGTGCCACCACCAAATTGTCACCATTTGAGGTAATTTATGGTAGATTATTTACCACCCCATGTGGCAGAGGTAACCCAGGTGTTTCTCTTTGAGGTGACATGGACGTGATCCTGGTTGACTACACCAAAATGTTGATTGAGAAATTGAACAGTCCTCAGGCACCCAACGCAATGTTTCTGCTACACATTTGACTCCTGCAGATTAACTGACAAACAGTTGCAGATATTCTTTTTAGCGTTATTACCTCAAAGTTTGAGAGTGGTGGGAGTGTAGCTCAGTGCTAGAGTGCATACTTTGCATGTCTGAGGTCCTGGGTTCCATACTCAGCACCTCCAGCCTAGTTGACTGATCTTTAGAACAGCTGCATGTGCCTTAGAATTTAGAGATATCCCCTCTAGAAGGGGTTCATTTTGGAAGCGTATGCAGCTGTGCATTACGCTGATGCTATCGATAGTGCACGATCAGCTTCCAATGACAGTTACTCATGAGTCAGAAGGCTGTCAATATTTTAGTAACTTTCAACCCTTTCAAGGCTTTTCTACTGTCAGACTTAAGGTGCAAGCTCATGCATTGTTAAAGAGCAGTTCATGACTTGCTTCTAAGGCATGATGGCCAAGTGGCAAGGTGTTAGTTTTGTAAACCAAAGCCCACAGGTTAAATCCCTGTTTGTGCCTTTCAGAAGATTGTATTCATCTGAGAGCTTCAACTTTGTTCATGGAAGCCAGACAAAGTTGTGCTGAGAGTAAACATGTTTCTCCAAATCTCAGGCTCTTTTCTTTCTTGTTTTCCCCTCATGCTCTCTCTCCTTAAGGAAATAGTTCAGGGACACATACTCTTGTGTCATAAGTATCTGGCGAAAAGCCTTTATACAACATCCACCACTCTCCTAGCTCACCGCAAGCAGTAAAACACACACCACTTTGAGCCGCTCTCCTCCAGTCGCATATCCTTCTTTGTTTATTTGTCGTGAATGCCGCCATAGCTTCAACGACTGGTGCAGTTGATCCAGTTTGGGTTAAAGATGATGGGTGTATCACATGAGCTTCATAAACCAGATGTTTCGACTCAAACAAACTGCACCTTGTTTAGTCCATTAATAAAACAGGATGTGGTCTTAGACTGGCAAACTCTTGACTGCATGGGCCTTAAAGTCTGGCCATGGTCCTCGTCTGAGAACGGAGGTCCATACAGAGATCCATAATAGCTGATGCTTTGTGGATCATTCCTGCCAGACTGCTGACTAGTGGAGTTGATGACAGATCTCACACTGGAGCTCTGCATTTGAGACAGAGGCAGTCAGGGCAGTTTGCAATGTATCATTACAGTGTACTGGTGAACAGAGGCCTTAGATCAGTGTAGGGGTGAATAGAGGGCTTAGATCAGTGTAGGGGTGAATAGAGGGCTTAGATCAGTGTACTGGTGAATAGAGGGCTTAGATCAGTGTATAGAGGGGTGAATACAGGGCTTAGATCAGTGTAGGGGTGAATAGAGGGCTTAGATCAGTGTACTGGTGAATAGAGGGCTTAGATCAGTGTATAGAGGGGTGAATAGAGGGCTTAGATCAGTGTAGGGGTGAATAGAGGGCTTAGATCAGTGTACTGGTGAATAGAGGGCTTAGATCAGTGTACTGGTGAATAGAGGGCTTAGATCAGTATAGGGGTGAATAGAGGGCTTAGATCAGTGTAGGGGTGAATAGAGGGCTTAGATCAGTGTACTGGTGAATAGAGGCCTTAGATCAGTGTAGGGGTGAATAGAGGGCTTAGATCAGTGTAGGGGTGAATAGAGGGCTTAGATCAGTGTACTGGTGAATAGAGGGCTTAGATCAGTGTACTGTGTGACACTCATCTGTCCTCTGTAACAGCTGACCCTGATGCTCAGATTGGCTGGAATGGCCAAGTACTCACTCAGTCAGCCAGGTGGGGTGGAAGGGCAGGGCAGGGCAGGGCAAGGCAGGACAGGGCAGGGGGCAGAGGCCACAAGGTACAGGTGGATAACGGGAGGTGCAGGTGGTGGAGGGCAGTGTTACCGAAGGCCAGTATGCAAGAGTGAGAGTGACAGAATGTGACATTGAGAGAGAGAGAATGTGAGAGAGAGAATGTGTGTGTGTGTGTGTGTGTGTGTGTGTGTGTGTGTGTGTGTGTGTGTGTGTGTGTGTGTGTGTGTGTGTGTGCGGGAGGGAGAGAGAGTGAGAGAAAAAACACACAAACACACACACACCTGATAGTTAGGCAGATAGACATGACAGAAGAGTGAAAGGTTCATTCAGCCAATACGAATGATCTGCATTAAATACATAATTAAATCTCTGTATTAACAATTTACCATTTTCCATACAGTAGACAGCTCTGCCTTGAGATCTGAAGTAAATTTACTTTTTATTTAATATAGAATGTAACGTGAAAAATAAATTCTGGTTTTAAAAAAATTCTCTTTTCTACCACTGTCAGTGTTACAACACTACCACCTGTTAGTAGATCGACTCTGGTTTTGTAGATTAATTCCTTTGTCACTTTATCAGATGCCTAAATGACAGAAAAAATACATTCACCCTCTGACAGGAGGTGAACAAGCAATGTAAACAAGCAGTGTAAACACAAACAACTCCACCAACAAACAAATATGTACAAGACAAGCCTTATAGGTGTGAAGAAACACAGAGGACCAAGGAGTGGAACTGATCGAGATGAAAATACATTTCAGGAATCATTACATTGCAGCTGTACCTAGAACAGTTTTATTGTTTTATGATGGTTTGCAGTTTTGGGGAGTTTTGTTGTTCTTTTTGTTTTGTATTTTTGTTGATAGAAACATCTGACTAGGGTTGCACAATGCAGTGTGAATAGCAGGGCTCTTACACGTGTTTCCTGAATTTCCAGGGAGTCCTGTAAGGATGCAAGACTTCCCTGAACAAGGATGTGATGATTTAAATGAAAGAGGAAACATTTTGATCAGTTTTTTAAATCTAAATTAAGTTAGCGTAAGTTCCAGTGGGATGACAGGCCTGTTGAAAGTCTTCCTTAGAACAAGGAAACGCCTCAGTGCACTTGGAAAACCTGTCTACAATCACTAGCACGTACTTCAACTGACCACAAGGTGGAATGTGCGTAAAGTCTATCTGTAGACACTGAAAGGAATATTCTGGAGCCAGTAAGGCATCATATTTGGCTTGTGTTTTACCCTGATTGCTTCTGGCACAGGTTAAAGAAACACCTTAATATGATTTTGTGTGGTTCATTCATTCATCTACTCTGTTTTTGATGTGTAGGTAATGGTTTTGGAGGTCTACTAGTGTCAAAAAACAGGTTGATTTCAGTCAATGTTTAAATAAACCAAATAGGACATGAGATGTTTATGTTGAGATGTTTTTAAGACTGTTGCAGTGTTTTTCAAAGATGGGAAAATGGTTATGCTTATGAATACTGTGGTGACTTCATTCACTTTTATTAAGAAATAATATTTTTTTCCACTGTGCTTGGACTCAGTTGGTTTCTCTTTTTGAAAATAACTTACCCAGCTTTGAAGAAAACACTTTCACATGGTACTGAGAAGGCAGGGGTGCACAAGTATCCCACAGCAAGCCTGTAGAGATTTGGATATATGCACCTCTGCCTCTGCCAGTACTGGAGGGGACCCTGTGTTCTGCTTTTCTTCAGTTCTGCCAGGTCTGCATTTCAACTGTGGCATCAGCAGTGACATTGTGAGTTCTTCTGGCCTCCATGAATGTGGCATCAAAATCACACCACAGTTTGTTTCCTGAGAAGCAAAACCAGATAATATGAATGAGGTTATAACTCTGAAATTGACTTTAATCCAATGCAAAAATACTAACCAGGTCTTTCAGCTACAGCATCTTGTGATGTTGAAGCTGCAGCTGGTATTGAATGTGACTGTCTAGACCTTATTACATTGGCACATTCAAAGGTGAGTTGTTTTATTCCCTCATCTGCCTTTTTTGGGCTAAAGGATCCAAGTGATTTGTATCTTGGGTCTAGCAGCGTTCCCAGCGATATAATGCTCATGCTGTGTGGAGCTTTTCCCTAAGGAGCCTGGTGAGGTCTCTCCCAGTTCACTAGCTACCGTTACCTTTGCTGCCTCTTCCTGGAGCATCTTTTCCACCATTTTCAATAATAGCACCACTTTGGAGCCAGATACCTTTTTCTCCTCTGTCAGCACCAGTGTGGCCTTGTGAAAAGGAGACAGTATAGACAGGAGCTCACAAACATTATTGTACTCATCACAGGTTAGAGCAGGAATACCAGTTTGTAAGCCTGCCAATGCTTACAGGCTCCCTGAGTTCTACTAATCGCTCCAGCATTTGAAAGCTGCTGTACCACCTTGTTTCAACCTCCTGAATCAGTTTCTTTTTTGGTTTTCCCATATGCTCTTGAACAAGGTCCAGCTTCTCCTTTAACAATAAAAACCTAAACGTTACATATGTAGCAATATAAAACAATGTGTAAACAAATGTGAAAATAATGTTACTAACTTTGGCAGTTGTGCTGCTTCTAAAATAGCCCACCAGCTTCCTTGCCTTTGTAGGAATGGCAGACAGCACTGGGGTTAGTTCGAGAGCTTTTTTAACAACTATATTCAGGGTGTGAGCAATGCAGAAGGCATGAGGCAGCTTCAGCTGTTTGCCACAAGCAATAAAATCAGATGCGCCATCAGTAACTAGACATGTTACTTTGGATTTTATTTCCCATTCTTCCATAAGAGAGGATTTCACACAGGCCAAATTTTCAGCTGTGTGTGCCTGCGGGACTTTCACTACACCAAGTAATGTGGACTTCAGACGTGTGTTGTCATCTATAAAATGGCAGGTCACAGCCGAGTAGGCGTGTCTGCTGTCAAACTCACTGCAGGAACTTTCTGAACCTCAGCTATGGTCTTCTCTTTCTCTTGTTGATGTTGGGTCTCAACCACGGCCTTTGTGGTCTAAAGGGAAGGAAGAAAATATCCTTTTTTAATATCACTCTCATAATTTATCCATGTCACCACACATACTTTCCTAGTTGGGAAAATATAGGTTGGATCAAATTCTGCTACGAAGTCCCTGAAGCCTTTATCCTCAACTGTGCTAAATGGCTGTGTGTCTCTAACAATCATGGAGACCAAAGCCTCATCCAGCTCTTCCTTTCTGATCACTGCTTTGTAAAGATTAGATTACACTTTGTCATTTTTACTCTTTGTAATCCAGTCCAAACTGCAAATAACATGGTGCAGAGAATAATTCAGTATATAAATATGTATATACAGTATATACACACACACACACACACACACACACACACACACACACACACACACACACATATATATATATATATATATATATATATGTGCATATTAATGTTAACAGTGAAAAAAATATTACATGAACATGTGCACATGTTTTGTTTTTATTTTTTGATGTGTGTGATGAATGTAGCATCGCGATCAATGTCATTATTATCATGGTTGATTAACAAATATGAAAATTGGAAACGCATACCCACCTTGGCTGGATCCAACTCTATCCCCCTCATTATACATGACAAGTACAATAACATAGATGAGGTGTTGTTGTTGTATCCCAATGGCTTGGAATGGAAAAAAAATGCCTTGTGAATATTATAGTAGTAACACATTTCATTAATTACAGGCATATTATGTGCAATACCTTATTTGGAGAGATCTGCTCAAAGTGTTTCCATACAGGGGAAACCCTTTTCCTTTTAGCAGGCTCCATGAAAACAAGCTCATCAATGTCACAGGCAAATTGACAGAATACAAACATGCAAATTTAGCATGGATCCATTGCACTTTATGTGTGTTTATAAATTGCGCCGACACTCGAAATGCTTCCTGAACCAGTGAGGTTTCCGGCAGCATCAGTGATGTCATTCGTCCTTAAAGAAGCAAGCCTCGATACATGTTTCATAAAAGACTTCCTGAATCTCTCAACATGCGCTCCGAAGCCTCGGCACAGTAGGGGCCATCACTAGTATCTCACTTGGAGTGAGGAGTAGGAGTGAAGGGTGAGAGTGAGGAGTATGAGTGAGGTGTGAGTGAGTAGGAGTGAGGGGTGAGAGTGAGTAGGAGTGAGGGTGATAGTGAGTAGGAGTAAGGGGTGAGAGTGAGTAGGAGTGAGGGTGATAGTGAGTAGGAGTGAGGGGTGAGAGAGTAAGTAGGAGTGAGAATGAGGAGAGATATTGTAGAGAGATATTGTACATGTAGAATAGAAATATATTCAGAGTTCAAAGGGAATGAACCAGTGGAGAGAATGAGCTACACAAAGGGGGGGGGGGGGGTCCACAACAACAACAACAACAACCACCACCACCCTGATCACCACCTGTGCTCCGCCATAACTATGATCACTGCTGAAGCTCCAGTCTGTCATATTAACACACAGCACAATCACTACACCCTCACTGACTACATTTACATATTAACACACAGCATAATTACTGCACCATCACTGACTACATTTACACATTAACACACAGCATAATTACTGCACCATCACTGACTACATTTACATATTAACACACAGCATAATTACTGCACCATCACTGACTTGATTTACATATTAACACACAGCAAAATTACTGCACCATCACTGACTACATTTACATACTAACACAGCATAATTACTGCACCATCACTGACAACATTTACACATTAACACACAGCATAATTACTGCACCATTACTGACTGCATTTACATATTAACACACAGCAAAATTACTGCACCATCACTGACTACATTTACACATTAACACACAGCATAATTATTGCACCATTACTAACTACATTTACATATTAACACACAGCATAATTACTGCACCATCACTGACTACATTTACATATTAACACACAGCATAATTACTGCACCATCACTGACCACATTTACATATTAACACACGGCATAATTACTACAGTGAACAGTGGTATTGGGGGTGAAGTATTTGCAGATTTATTGAGGGTCACATGTAGAGGGATTGAGCTTCAGGAGCAAACAAGGCCAAACTAAAAAAAAAAAAACATAAGCCACATTAGAAATAAAAATTATTATTAATTGGTTACATTTATTTAGTGCCTTTCTCAAACTCAAGGACGCTTTGCAGGCAGAAATCAGCTTTAACACTCAAATCACTCACAGGCAGATGAGAAGCAGCAGCCAATTTGTAAACAGCGTACGAAGAGATTTACACATTAACGGGAACTACACAAACCAACGTTACTGCTACAGAGCCAGGAGTTAACACACATGTAGCGACAATGACCAACAAAGGGACACACACGGACAGGGTATAAATAGACACATTGAAACTTAACAATAAACCCTGTGTATGTAATCCCGAAGTGGCGTGGTTATAAAACATTTATTCACAGTACGTGTGGATCCCCCTGCACGCGGCGGGCCTCACCACGTGACTTATGGGGGAGTAGCAGTCTGTGACAATAACGCTCACAGAAATCAAGTATACAAATGAAAAACTGTAAACAATTTCACCGTTTCTCCTTCAAACAAGAAGAAGAAAGGAAATAAATATATACAGTACATACATACATACACATATAACATCATATACACATTCCTTTCCCCACAGGACTACATGTAGATAATGTTTATTAGTCTATTTTATGGTGGTGTGTAAGTGTGTCTAAAGGACAGCTTAATTTCCTGATCTAATTAGTTGTGTGTTCATGATTAGGCAGGTGTGGCTATAAGGTTTTTGTTAACTAGAATTAATGAAGGTTCATTACTGAATCTAGTTCAGCACCCAGTAATGTTTATGGTTCACAGTGGTCATTTATATTTCATCTGTTTATCTCTCTCTTACATGACAATCACATATAAACAGTTAAAAACTGAGTGGCAGTGTGGAATGGGTGATGAATACAGTGGTAACCACAGAACTGTTCAATAAATGACCTGTACAAATGTAAGTGAGCGGTAAGGAGGCGGACGCGAGAGCAGAGAAGAATGAGATTTATTATGGGCAAATCCAAAATCAGAATCGTTGTAGCAGTCCAGGGTGATGGAGCCAACACGGAGAGTACGTGGATACATGAGCAAACAAACAAAACACACGAAGGCAAACAGGCTATAACAAAGGCTAGGAAACACGAAGTCTAGCATAAACACAAAGGCACAGAGTACAAACTTAAATACATGCATATCGGGCTTTCAAAAACATTCACCAAACACAATGAAGTCTAACGAATACACAAATGCAATGAACAGCCAGGACAAGAGCAAGAAGACAAGTTTTAAATACATGAACTAAACGAGGGACAGGTGTGGAAAATCAAACGAGGGGCGGAGAAAACGAAACTACGGAATGGAACTAAAATACACAAGACGGAAAACATGGAACACAGTACCTGGGAGGGACTAACCGTGACAACATGTTGCTATGGTAATTGGGTTTCTTTTTTTGGAGAGGAATTTATTGGTGTAGAATCATAGCTGAGGAATGGATCCTAGACCTCCGTACGAGACCTCACCATGTCAGTTGTTTATCATGAAGCACAGGGTGAAGTAGTGGTCGACCGATTCATTGGCCAATTTCAGATCACAAATAATGCAAAGAAAACAAGTTCATATTCATTTATAAACAACACAGTAATAATATTTCAACTTAGGATGAAATCAATATCTGGTGGAGTAACCCTGATTTTTAATCACAGCTTTCAAGCATCTTGTCAGACTTTCCAGCACTCTTTCAAATTGCTGTTAGGTAAATTTACGCCACTCCTGGCAAAGAAATTCCAGGGGTTTGGCTTTATTTGATGGCTTGTGACCATCCATATTCCTCTTGATCACATTCCAGAGGTTTTCAAAGGGGTTCAGGTCTGGAGATTTGGCATTTCCTTTCAAATGCCATCAGACCCACTTGCTTTTTTTGATTTTAAGAGTAGAAGTTTGATTTCGAAGTTCCTGCTCAGTAGTGGGTGAGTCCAAGGGATTCACTTATATGCTTTTGTTCAGGTCTTGTATTTTTGAATAATTGATTGTAAAGAGATTTAATATGTGTTATCCATATGTCACTGTTTTGAAAAGCCAATTCTTCTGATTTAGAACATTCTTTATTAAGAGTGTTCAAGAAATGTGTCTAAAAATGTTTTAATTTCTTGAGAGCTGATTGCTTTCTGGAACTCCTCTGTGCTGTTTTGGGCCCATCTGTATGGTCTCCTGGTATTAAACAGCTTACTGGTCAGTGTGGGTGCAGCACTGCTAGTCTCTGTCCTATTAATGAACACAGTGATTTGGCTTTGATCAGACAGAGGGGTTAGTAGCTTTACAGTGAATGTACTGAGAGAGAAAAAATCTAAATCTGTTATCATGTAATCCACCGTATTGCCAAGAGGTGAGCAAAAGGTGGATCTTCCCAAAGAGTCCCCTCATAACCTACTGTTGGCAATGTACAGACCCAGATTTTGACAGAGCTGCAGGAGGTCTTTTCCATTCCTGTTAACCTGTGCATCAGAATGATATCAGGAAATAAATGTTTCCTTGTATTAACAGCCCTGTGGACCTCGGGAAATGTGTACTTTGAAAATGATCAGAACATTCTTGGAAAACACAAAACATGCAAAAGGGGTTCGGGTGGAAGAGGACTTTCCAGATCTGGCAGGTTTTATACAGTCTTTTCAGTGTTTGAGAAGCAATTTATAGGAGGAAGGTTTTACTGATCTAAACCCGCAATGTAACGATGAAGGTAAGAAGATTGCTTAATTTTTGTGTCACTTTTTTGTTTAGATTTAATGTTCATTTTCAAAATGAGTGTGTGCGGTGTGGCAACACTTAATGGGGCCAGGGATGTGAATAAAAGAACAGTTTTTTCAGTTAATCAAATTTAAAGGAAATGATGTAGATTTTGCTCAAGTAACTCAAAGTGATAGACAGAATGAAGCAGACTGGCCGAGAGAGTGAGAAGGTAAAGTCTTCCTTAGTTACAACAGCACCATGTCTGGGGGCGTGGCTGTCATGTCAGGGGGCGTGGCTGTGTCATGTATGGGGGCATGGCTCTGCCCCTTACCAACAGCTGGGTTCCACAATTTGTAGTGGAGGAGGCTCTTAAAGTAAAAAAAACAAAAACTAGCCGACCTGCTTGGGGTAAAGGCACAGGGGGCCCTGGTGTGTTCTCCTTTTCAGAACATGACACAGATGTACTCTCTGTCCAAGTTTTTCTTTGGTTTAGAGCATAAACATGGTCAGAGCAGATGGATACATGCCTTGAAGTCTGGTACTGTACTCTCAGATCCTGTGGAGATTTGTAGAAGAGCAGCACAGTTTTAAACTAGGCTGTATACCAGCGAATATAGATTATACCAAGAGTTGGAAAACATTTTCTTAGATGTTTCTACTCAGGTAGAAGAAGAGGCTGTATTGGGTCTCGAGGGGCCACTGTTCCTGGTGGAGTTACAGGTTCCCTTTCAGAGCATGGAGGGTGGGAAAGCCCCAGGTATTGATGGACTGCCAGTGGAGTTTTACAAATCCTTCTGGTCTGTGGGTGGAGAGGATGTGCTGAACGATGAACAACAGTCTCACAAAAGAAAGCACTCTTTATTTGTGGGTATAATTACACACAGAAGAAGAAAGCACAATGTCAACTTCTGAATTTAATAAGTTGGCAGTGTGGCTCAGTAGGAAGTGTTTGAGGGTCAGAGTGACAGTAGTATTGTAAAGGTGGTGAAGAGTCGTATAATGTTAGATTTTAAGTTTTATTCTGCTATGAATGATATGACTACTTTTGAAAATATTTGGGGTTACAGTGATGTTTTGTGAAAGATGAGGGAGTGGTTTTTGGTGTTTCTTTAAATTTTCTTTTTTCCTTTTTGAAATTGTATGGTGTGTTTGAATGTGCTTGTATATAATTGTTTAATAAAGTTTATTGAGAAATCTGAAAATTTCTCTCTATCCTTCTCCATCTGGGTCCCCATGGAGCTCTCTCTCTCCTCTTCTTCATCTTGAATTCAGGTTTCCAAGCTGCTCTCTCTCTCTCTCTCTCTCTCTCTCTCTCTCTCTCTCTCTCTCGCTCTGTCTCTGTCTCCCCCTTCTCCATCTGGAGTCCAGGTCTCGGAGAGAGAGAGAGAGAGAGAGAGAGAGAGAGAGAGAGAGACTCCAGATTGAGGGAGAGACAGAGGGAGAGAGAGAGGGATGGGTGCACAGGCACCCAGACTCCGCATGGAAAGAGGAACATGTAGAGAGAGAGATGGAGGGCTGCACAGCGACCCAGACTCCAGATGGAGTGAGAGAGAGAGAAATAGAGGGAGAAAGAGAAAGAGGGTGAGCCGCATGGGGACCCAAACTCCAGATGGAAAGAGAGAGAGAGAGAGAGAGAGAGAGAGAGAGAGAGAGAGAGAGAGAGAGAGAGAGAGAGAGAGAAATGAGAGGGAGGGCCGCACGGGACTACGGATGTAGGGAGAGAGAGGGAAGGGACCAGGACTCCAGATGGAGAAGGAGAGACTCTCTCTCTCCATTCAGAGTCTGTCACAGTGTGGCCCTCCTTCCCTCTCGCTCTCTCTCTCTCTCTCCCTCCATCAGGAGTCTGGGTCCCCGTGTGCATCTCCCTCTCTCTTGCTAAAGCGTTGATAAAGACATTAACACTAACAACAGATGACAACAACAATATTATAACCGCTTACAATATTAGTAACAACAACAATAATAATAGAACTACAACAATACACCCAATACCAATAATAATAATAATAATAATAATAATAATAATAATAACAATAACAATAATAATAATGTCTCTGTGTCTCTGGTATCTGACTTGGTCACTCACTGTCCCTCAGACTGTAGCAGAAGTGAACGTACAGCGCTGCCAGTGTGCTGAACTCTTTATGTTCACCAACAACATACGGCAGCTTCTCCTCATCAGGGAAATTTTTAAACTCAGGGAATATGTGGCTAATTGTTTTAAAGAATTTAGTTCTAATCTGTATAAATGTTGTACATTCATTCAGAAAGTGCAGCTTTGTCTGGATATTATCGTCCTGGCACTGCTGACACAGTCTCTGCTCTTCAGGTAAACAGGACTGTTTATGTCTGCTGATCTCTATGGCCAGGCGGTGGTCACTGAGTCTGTACTTGGTCAGGGTGGACCTCAGTTTTGGATCAGACAGTGTTGTTAGGTAATCTGCCACACTGTACCTTTGATTTAGGGCCAGAAAACATTTTGATTGAGTTTCCCAATAAGTGATGTTGTTTTGTAATTCTGGTGATTCTGATTGGGTTTGCTGTTATTTTCTGGTCCTGAGCATGTGTAGTGTTAGTGTGTGTTAGTGTAGTGTTAGTGTGTTAATGCTGAACTGTATTACCAGACCAGCTGAGTGAGGTTACTGTTCTCTTTGCTCAGCTCTTGGTACTCCAGACCTTTAGAATGATATAAGTTTGGCTCGCTGTGTTGCAAATGTGTGCAGAATTTAATTGCCCTTTTTTCTGTCTTTATTATTAATAGATCTCTGCCCAGCTCTGCCCCGTGTGCTTTGTTTGTGGTGTTCCTGTGCACCTTTAATGATGTTGCTCCACTTAAGAATACAATCATTAGGGACAAAAAATTAGTACCTTGGTATAATGAGCACATTCACAATTTAAATCAAAACACTCTCCTCACATGATGCAGAAAAGATGGTCCATGCATTTATTACATCAAGATTGGACTACTGTAATGCAGTAATATCTGGCGGTAACATTAAGCACTGCAAGTGGATACAAAAGAAAAGGTTTTTATTGGCTCCCAGTGCTCCAGTGCAAAAGAAAAACCACATCCCATCAAAAACATACAAAAATGTTCAAAAAAGGAAAGTTTAGCATTTTGAAAAATAAAAGTCCAGCAATCATAAATTCTCCAATATCAATCAACTTCAAAACATCACTCTCTTGAATTTTCCCTTAGAAACTTAAATATGGAAAAACAGCAAATTAGGTGATGTCACTTCCTGTCTTTGGGCAGGCATATTCCCCATAAAAGTCCCCTTTAACACACTATGGTTTCTTTTCCCTCCAAAACAACATGGAAGTCTCTCCACAAAAATAATCACAGGTATGTTATTTTTCTCTTAATCTACTTTTGTTTTACCTACTTCAATCAAATATACAGACTTTTCTGGCTAGATAAACATTATACTTAAACTCTAGTAACATATTATAAGAATAATATTTCATCTCAAATACTTAACAATACATTTCTATAATACATTTCACTCATACTATGTACAACATCTGTATCAGTATCACACCAACACTCAGAAAACAAAATGAAAAACCTTTCAGTTTCCAAAGATTTCCACCTTTAATGTGTAGATTTGTACAGAGTTTAACACAGTGAGGTTATGATTCCACAGCATGTGTAACTTGTAGAACAGTATTTATGTCATATGTACAGAAATCAACTGCAGCTCAGTCCTTTATTGGAGCATCATTTATTGTGTGTGTGTGAGAGAGGGAGAGGTTTAGAGTTTGTGTGTGTGTGTGTGTGTGTGTGTGTGTGTGTGTGTGTGAAGTATAGCGTGTATGTGAGAAAGAAGTGTAGTGTGTGTAAGAGAGAGTGAGAAGTACAGAGTGTATGTGAGAAAGAAGTGTAGTGTGTGTGTGTGAGAGAGAGGTGTGCATGTGTATGTGTATGAGAGAAAGATACAGGTGTATTTTGTGTGTGTGTGTGTGAGAGAGTGCGTGCGTGTGCGCGTGTGTGTGCGAGAGAGTGCGTGTGTGTGCGTGCGTGTGCGCGTGTGTGTGCGAGAGAGAGTGCGTGTGAGAGAGAGAGGTGTTTTGTGTGTGTGTGCGCGTGCATACGTTTGTGTAAGAGACTTGTAGTGTGTGTCACAGAGAGATGTACTGTGTGTGAGAGGTGTGTGTGTGTATGGCAGAGAGATGGGTGTAGTGTGTGTAAGAGACAGAGAAAGATGTGTAGCGTGTATGTGTGAGAAAGAAGTGTAGTGTGTGTAAGAGTGTGTGAGAGAGATGTGTGCAAGAGAAAGATACAGGTGTATTTTGTGGGTGTGAGAGAGAGAGTGTGTGTGAGAGAGGTATATTATGTGTGTGTGTGAGAGGCTGTGTGTGTGTGTGTGTGTGTGTGTGTGTGTGTGAGACAGGTGTAGAGTGCATGTTTGTGTGTGAAAGACATAAAATGTGTGTGTGTGTGTGTGTCACAGAGATGTACTGTGTTTGTGTGTGTGAGAGAGGTGTGTTCGTGTGTGTGTATGACAGAGAGACAGGTGTAGTGTGTGTAAGAGAAAGATGTGTACTGTATGTGTGAGAGAAGTGTAGTGTGTATGAGAGAGAGGTGTCTGAGTGTGTGCATACATTTGTGTAAGAGACTTGTAGAGTGTGTGTGTGTGTGTGTGACAGAGCTCTACTGTGTGTGTAAGAGTGTGTGAGAGAAAGAGAGGTGGTGTGTGTGTTCGTGTGTGTGTGTGAGAGAGAGAGAGAGAGAGAGACAGGTATGTGTGTATGTGAGAGACGTGTAGAGTGCATGTTTGTGTGTGTGAGAGAGAGAGCTGGATTGTGTATGTGTTTGTGTGAAAAGTGTATTGTGTGTGTTACAGAGAGATGTACTGTGTGTGAGTGAGTGGTGTGAGTGAGAGGTATAGAGTGTATGACAGAGGTGTGTAGCGTGTATATGTGAGAAAGAAGTGTAGTGTGTGAGATGTGTGTGTGTGAGAAAGATACAGGTGTATTTTGTGGTATTGTGTGTGTGTGTGTGTGTGTGTGTGTGTGTGTGAGAGAAAGGTGTTTTGCGTGTGTGTGAGTGCGAGAGCGAGAGAAAGGTGTTTTGCGTGTTTGTTTGTGTGTGAGAGAGAGAGAGAGAGAGAGAGAGAGAGAGAGAGACACACACACAAGGGTATAGTGTCTGTGTGTGTGTATTTTATACTCAGCAGGCATTTGTGTATTATGATGTTCACCAGTTGTGTGTTTCCCTGCAGACTCGGGTGTTCCTCCAGGACACAGGAGGCTATTCTAGCTCACACACACACACTGAGGAGTTATAATAAACCCCAAACCCTGCATAGAGGGGCTCAGTGAATGTGGAGTGGAGTGTGTGTAAGTGTGTGAGTGTGTGTGCGTGAGAGGAGACGCTGTAGAAGGACAGAGTGCCGGCGGGCCAGTCCAGATACACTCCTACTCTGTTGGAGCTGGAGGGGGCAGAGATGGCAGTTCTCTTATTATTGTGCCAGACAGAGTATCTGTTATCAGAGCAGCTCAGCTTCCAGGACTTTAGATTCCATCCAAACATACAGTCACCACTGCGTCCTTTCCTCCTGATTCCTTTATATGTCACCGATATACCAGCCCCTCCCCCACTCCACTCAACCTCCCAGTAACAGCGTCCAGTCAGACTCTCTCTACACAGAACCTGATACCAGTCATCAAATCTCTCTGGATGATCAGGATACGACTGCTGCTCCTCCACACATGTCACTTTTCTGTTCCCCTCAGACAGAGAGAGACGTGTGTGTGCTGTGTTTGGGTCCAGTGTGACATCACATGCATCTGCACACAAGAAGACACATTAGAGGAGAGATCGGAAAGTGTGTGTGTGTGTGTGTGTGTGTGTGTGTGTGTGTGTGTGTGTGTGTGTGTGTGTGTGTGTGTGTGTGTGTGTGTGTGTGTGTGTGTGTGTGTGTGTGTGTGTGTGTGTGTGTTACATTTTCTTAGTCGTGGTTTGATTCTGATCTCCCCTGCGTGCTCCACCCTAAAGAAACACACACAGATAATAGTTCTCTCTCTCACAAATAATTCTGTCGCTCTTTCTCTCACTCCCACAGATAATAGTTCTGTCTCTCTCTCGCACAGATAGTTCTGTCTCTCGCTCGCACAGATAGTTCTGTCTCTCTCGCTCGCACAGATAGTTCTGTCTCTCTCGCTCGCACAGATAGTTCTGTCTCTCTCGCTCGCACAGATAGTTCTGTCTCTCTCGCTCGCACAGATAGTTCTGTCTCTCTCTCTCGCTCGCACAGATAGTTCTGTCTCTCTCGCTCGCTCGCACAGATAGTTCTGTCTCTCTCGCTCTCTCGCACAGATAGTTCTCTCTCTCTCGCTCTCTCGCACAGATAGTTCTCTCTCTCTCGCACAGATAGTTCTCTCTCTCTCGCTCTCTCGCACAGATAGTTCTCTCTCTCTCGCTCTCTCGCACAGATAGTTCTCTCTCTCTCGCTCTCTCGCACAGATAGTTCTCTCTCTCGCTCTCTCGCACAGATAGTTCTCTCTCTCTCGCTCTCTCGCACAGATAGTTCTCTCTCTCTCGCTCTCTCGCACAGATAGTTCTCTCTCTCTCGCTCTCTCGCACAGATAGTTCTCTCTCTCTCGCTCTCTCGCACAGATAGTTCTCTCTCTCTCGCTCTCTCGCACAGATAGTTCTCTCTCTCTCACACACGCACAGATAGTTCTCTCTCTCTCACACGCACAGATAATTCTGTCGCTCTTTCACTCGCACAGATAATAGTTCTGTCTCTCTCTCTCTCTCTCTCTCTCTCTTTCACACAGATAATATTTCTGTCTCTCTCTCGGTCTCACACAGATAATAGTTCTCTCTCTCACACACACAGATAATTCTGTCGCTCTTTCACTCGCACAGATAATAGTTCTGTCTCTCTCTCTCTCTCTTTCACACGGATAATATTTCTGTCTCTCTCTCTCTCTCTCTTTCACACGGATAATATTTCTGTCTCTCTCTCTCGGTCTCACACGGATAATATTTCTGTCTCTCTCTCTCGGTCTCACACGGATAATATTTCTGTCTCTCTCTCTCGGTCTCACACGGATAATAGTTCTCTCTCACACACACACAGATAATAGTTCTCTCTCTCACACACACAGATAATAGTTCTCTCTCTCACACACACAGATAATAGTTCTCTCTCTCTGTCTCTCTCTGTTATCAGTTCTCTCTCTGTCTCACAGATAATAGTTCTCTCCCTCTCTCACACACACACACACACACACACACACAGTTATTAGTTCTCTCTCTCTCACACACAGATAATAGTTCTCTCTCTCTCTCTCTCTCTGTCTCATACAGATAATAGTTCTGTCTCTCTCTCTCACACACAGATAATAGTTCTCTCTCTCTCTCTCTCTCTCTCTCTCTCTCTCTGTCTCACACAGATAATAGTTCTGTCTCTCTCTCTCTCACACACAGATAATAGTTCTGTCTCTCTCTCTCGGTCTCACACAACAGTTGTCTCTCTCTCTCTCTCTCTGTCCCACACACAGATAATAGTTCTCTCTCTCTCACACACAGATAACAGTTCTGTCTCTCTCTCTCGCTCTCTCTCGCTCTCTCACACAGATAATAGTTCTGTCGCTTTCTCTCTCTCTCTCTCGCACACACAGATAATAGTTCTGTCTCTCTCTCACACACACACACATAATAGTTCTCTCTCTCTCGGTCTCACACACAGAAGTTCTGACACACAGACAGGTAATAGTTCTCGCTCTCTCTCTCTCTCTCTCTCTCTCTCTCTCTGTGCACTGAGGACACTGTCAGCACTGACATCCACATGTCTCTTACACATCTGGAGGACATGGACAGTTATGTTCCAGTGCTGTTCACTGATTACAGCTCAGCAGTCAAGTCACCCCAACCAAACTGACTGAAACACTCCTCACCAATGAACTCACACCCTCCTTCTGTAAATGGGGGCTGAACTTTCTAACAGACAGAATCAGTCAGTCAGAACTGGCAATGTACATCCAGCACAAGGACTGAGAAGACTGGGACCCCCCAGGACTGTGTGGCCGCCCAGTATAACACCAGCATCATCAAACTGGTTTGACTGATCACTGGATGAGACAGCATACAGGAGGGAGGTGACAGACATGGTGACATGGTGTCATGACAACAATCTCTCCCTGAATGCAGACAAGACCAAGAAGATGATTGTTGACCCAAGGAGGAAGGAGAAGCTGCAGCACACAGCACTACAGACAGAAGAGATGGAGGTGGACTCCTTCACCTTCCTGGAGTTCACATCAGTGAGGACCTCACCTGGACCTACAAGACACACCACATCAGTGAGGACCTCACCTGGACCTACAACACACACCACATCATAAAGAAATCCCAACAGTATCTGCTGTGTCCTCTGTTTATGTACGATACACAGCATGACCTGCAGGTTAACACTCTCCTGACATCAGAACTCTGAAAATGTTCAGCTCTTGTTCAGTTTTATTGACAACAGGAGGAAAGGTGAAACTGAATCACATGAAAGACAAATTACCAACAAGCTAGCCACAACACGTACCGATATACACAAAACACAATGCAGCAAACTTCACAAAGAATAACATTATCCACCAAATAATGATCTGTGATTACAAATAACAATACAATAAACTACACCCAACCACAATGTTTTCAAAAGGTATGAGATGTACGCAGACAACTGCATTAGCACGGCTATAATATCTACAATAACTAGAACTCTTGGGAGTTGTATTCTCTCACTCTACGATCGCTACACACATGAACCGATGCGCTGCTACTGACACCCTGTGGTTCTTAAATGAATTACAACTAACCTCAAAAAATGGAACAGAGTTTATAAACTCCTGACAGAACAGTATCTGTACTTCCTGAGGAGGCTGAGGAAATGTAGTATGTCAACTAAAACTCAGCAGTTCCTACAGGAGAACGATAGAGAGCGAACTCACCAGCCACCACAGTATGATATGGGAACGGCACTACTCAGGAATGGAAGACTCAGTTTTCAGTATTTTCTCATTCTCACTCTTTCAGAAACACACACATACACATAAGCACACACAAACAAACCCGCATACGCATGCACACACTAACGTTCCATACCTGAGAGTGTCCAGTCTGCAGTGGGGATCCTCCAGTCTAACAGAGAGCAGCTTCATTCCTGACTCTCCTGGGTGGTTGTACGTCAGGTCCAGTTCTTTCAGGTGGGAGGGGTTTGACCTTAGAGCTGAAGCCAGAGAAGAACAGCCTTCCTCTGTGACCAAACAACCAGACAGTCTGCAGAAAGGAGGGAAACAGGTAGAGAGAGACAGAGAGTGAGATGCACTTCCAGACCACCCTGCATGGGGCAGCTAGAGAAGCTGGTAACTAGTTGGAGGATCCTCCACTCTCATCTCCAAGATGGCGTCCTCCATGGCAGACGGCTTTATTCACTCTTCTCCAGATCGCTGCTGTCTGTGTTTATTTTAGCTCTTATTTTTATTCAGCCTTTCAGAACTCTGAAGTGTTTCACAAGTGTTTTCCTCAAGATTACAGATAGCTAGACTGCAAGAAGATACAACAGACATTACAATATACCCTACAGTAGATACAACAGCTATCACAATATACCCTACAGCAGATACAACAGACATTACAATATACTCTACAGTAGATACAACAAATATTACAATATATCCTACAGTAAATACAACAGATATCACAATGTACTCTACAGTAGATACAATATTACAATATACCCTACAGTAGATACAACAGATATCACAACATACTCCATAGTATATAGTATAGTGGAATTATTTTGTCATTATGGGAATATCTCTGAGAAATAGATATCCAAAATCAGCATATTGTAAATGAGTACATGAATTCCCCTAATGGTAGTATGACTTTAATATGGGATTATTAAACTTCCGCATGCTGTCTGGACAGCAGAGTCCCTCGCAGTCTTCAAACACAGACTGAAGGTCCATCTGTTTGTGGAATATTTAAATGACCACTGATCCTGCTCCTATGTTGACTAACTGAAACTCTAGTACTTATTGTAGGGTGTTGTTTATTACTCTGATGTTGACTGCTCCTATGTTGACTAACTCTAGTACTTGTTTATTACTGATGTTGACTGCTCCTATGTTGACTAACTCTAGTACTTATTGTTTACTACTCTGACTGCTCCTATGTTGACTAACTCTAGTACTTGTTTATTACTCTGATGTTGACTGCTCCTGTGTTGACTAACTCTAGTACTTATTGTTTACTACTCTGATATTGACTGCTCCTATGTTGACTAACTCTAGTACTTATTGTTTATTGCACTGATTGTCTGTTATAGAGCTTAAATGTATTTTGTACTTCTAGACATTAGCATTGATCCCTGTATTTCAACAGTATTCTAGTTCATTGGTATCTTGCACTCTAACCTACTTTACTGGCTAGGATCTGTTCTATGAGGAAATGAAAAAGCACTTTTCTAAGTCGCTCTAGATAAGAGCATCTACCAAATGCTGTAAAAGTAAATATAAATGTACTCTTATGTGGTCATGGAAATGTCTTGGCTTTATGGGACATAGAGAAATAGATATCCAAAATCAACCTGAATGAAAGGAGTACATGAATTCACCCAAAGGTATTATTATTTTAATAGGAGTTTATGAAAAATAGTAGAGTGAAATTTGTCCAAACTTACTCTGCTGATACTCTGCAAATTCAGTCTATACAAAATGAGTGCATTATTTCGCCTAAATGTAGTTTGACTTTAATATGGATTTATGAAGACATTGTACAGTGAGTGTCCAAACTTACTCTGCTAATAGTCAAGGGGTTCTACTCACATGTGGTAGTGGAACTGTTTTTGCATTTTGTTAAAATTCAGAAAAATATGTAAAACTTCAATATAGATTTATTAATGATCTGGTGATGGCCAAGGGCCACCATTTAATTGGCAGTGCAATATTTCAGCCCTGGAGTTCCCCTGCCCTGCACATTTGCCACATTTCACTAGTGATGAACCCTGTTTCAGCTGGCAGTCAAGATCTATAATAACCTTCTGAGAAACATTATGTAGAAAAAGCATTTTCCACAATGCTTATTAAGCTGTGTAAATATATTACCAATTGTGTTTAATCTAATTATGCAATTAAACTAGTTCAATCAAGTAAACTGTATTTTGTACTTTTAAATGTAGTAAACGTGCATGTCCATCAAAGCTCTTAAAAATACGCAAGTCTGTTTCTTTGCTTAGGATGAGTTAGATTGCGCTGAGCAGCGAAATACCGTAAAATCACGCATATAGGCGCATTGAATTTAAAGCGCGAATGACTTGACTGTGAATCGCTAAAGCGCGATAGCGTGATCGCGGTTGTAACCTAGTGACCACCTGTAGCCTAGTAACCACCTGTAACCTAGCTACAAGGTTTAAATGTCTTTAAACTGATGTAGGGGACATGACTGATTAATACACAGCTGTACTTCATGAACACCAGATGTTATAAATCACATCCCCGTCAAATCTCCCGTCACACCCTCACCCTCCTCCCTCCTGCTCTCAACTTTAACTTGATTGTTGCAAAGACAAGAAGTCCAATCTTGCTTATTGACGGTTTGGTCAAATTGTTGAGACTGTTAGCTGGTTAGAAATCTGTGCTGAACAGTAAACAACTAAAGAAATCAACATAGCTAAACTTTCTTTGCTAACATTAGCTAGTTAGCTGTTATCCATGAATGACGATCAGAGATTGAGTGAAAAACTCTTACAGGCTTTGTCTGTCTGTCTTAGTCCATCTACTTTTACTTTTTGTCTGTCCCTTTCTGGTATTTTCCTTTTCTCTTGAAAATCACCATAGTAGCAAATACCCTCCAATTCCAGTTTGAGATTTTCTGTCATTTTCATGATCCACTACAGTTCACTTCACCTCAGTAAGTTAAAACAGCTCCTCTGATGCTATTGGCCACTGTAATGACATCATTCAATATTCTGACGCCCCGGCCGTCCTACCACATATGTGATTGGATAAAATTACTGTCACTCAAATTGAGAACCTTGTCACTCATATTCCTGTTACTGCTGGACACAAGTACTTCTTGGATATTCATGTTATTACTACCTTTATTTTTTTTTCAAATGGTACAATTTAAAAAATTTGTGGAGTGTTTTTATTGTACCTTTTGACATTTTTTAATACGTCAACTTAGACCTCCTAAAAACACAAGGGCAACAATCACAAGGTTATTACTGTATTTCTAGACCAAACTGTTTTCTGCTGTTTTGTGTGCTCCCAGTTTTAGTTGAGAAAAATATTATGAACATTATCTTCACTACATATAATGGTGTTACACTGTTTCTGACCATTCTGGTGCCCTACACACACCCAAACACACCCTGCTGCTACCACACTACAGTTACAGTGAAACTACAAACACTCCATAACTGCAGCCTGATTAGATTTAATAGACAGACTGAACACAGGCATGCTAATAGAACACAGATTTGTACCTTCAGTTTCCAGAGTTGGCTCTGTCCTAGAACAACTCCCCCAGGTCATTTGTGCCAGTGTTGGGTAGTGTAGTCTATTGTGTGGCTGTGTGTATCAACATAATATATCTTGGGTGTAGATTACTGTACAATCACTGAGTGGATTTGAACTTGTTACATCTAATACTGTATTCTTTACCCTCTTCTGGTTTATGTTTAATGAAGACAGGTTTGGGGTGGAGCATGTGTTGGGTTTGGTTTTTATTCTGGCTTATACTCCCCATAGAGACAGATGGCATGTTTGTAGATCTCTATTACTTTTTTGTAATAGTGGTTTGTGCTCAGAATAAAGTGTCTGTTGTGGTCTCTCCCGCTACACTGGTACATAACAGATGTATAAAGGTTGGTATCTCTCTCTAATCATCTGCAGCTGAAATAACCAGCAACTGAAGATGGCTGCCTCCAACATTCCAAACACTACAAGATAAAACTGATGATTTTCTTCATAATTTGTGAACCCTAAAGACAGCCATGTTACTATATTGTGTGGGATGTAGCTTGGACACATATTAATGTGTAACATATTAAAACTGTAGCATAACCATTGTGTTAGAGTGTTGCTATGAACAATGCATTAAATAAGAGGTTTACACATTTTTTCCTTTTTTTTTTTTTAACAGAACAGTGCCTTGACTCTCCCACTATTTGTATTTTATATATTTTCCCTGCAAAACACCTTCACTCTTGTTTCTGAACTTCTGAGCCCTCCAGACATCTTGTGGTTTTAAGTATTTTCTGTGGTCAGTGTTTGTTCTCCTGTATGGAGGAAGCACAAAGACAAGGAGCACAGCAAGGGGTCCAGTGAGGAACACATTCCATCAGTGGGGGTCACACACAGATAATAGTTCTCTCTCTCACACACACACAAATAGATCTGTCTGTCTGTCTCTTCTCTCTATTTCACACACACACACACACACAAACTCACAGATAATAGTTCTGTCTCACACTTACAAATAATAGATCTGTCTCTCTCTCTGTCTCTCTCTCTATTTCTCTCTCATACACACAAACACACACACACACAGATGATAGTTGTGTTTCTCTCTCTCTCTCTCTCTCTCTCTCACACACACACATACAAATAATAGTTCTCTCGCTCTCACGCACACACACAGATAAAAGTTCTCTCTCCCTCTCTCTCACACACACACACACACACACACACACACACACACACACACACACACACACACACACACACAAATAATAGTTCTGTCTCTCCCTCACACACACACACGTTTCAATCGAGGTGAAGCATTATAAACAGTAAATGAAACATACTTGTGTCAATCTGTGTAATAAATAAGATTTCAAACAGTAGTCATATTGGCCCTGAACTAAACAGTGTGAGGTCTGGTTTACTGTGTATATACAGTAGTCATATTGGCCGTGAACTAAACAGTGTGAGGTCTGGTTTACTGTGTATATACAGTAATCATATTGGCCGTGAACTAAACAGTGTGAGGTCTGGTTTACTGTGTATAAACAGTAGTCATATTGGTCCTGAACTAAACAGTGTAAGGTCTGATTTACTGGCTGGGAAATAATTTTAGCACCAAATGTCCAGTTGAGGCTTGAAGAACATATTTACTGGGGGGACAGATGGGACCAGTGAACATCTTGTGGTGAAACACTAAAATGGCCTTACAGCACAGTGGAATTTCAGGGTACACAAGTTAATACAGTGGTAAAACCACTATTATAGTGTGTAATAAACTACATACTGTTTAATTCCTTATCAGATTATGACATTCACATGAGGTCAGGCAGGAAATCATTAATTAACCCATAAGATTACAATTTGAATGAATCATCACCAGTAAATCAAGGGTGTGGGTTACATAAACATAAATATGTTTAAAGGTTTCATTTCTGTACAGCACTTAATATTTTATATCACTTACAAGTATCTTCCATTCTTTGATTCATCCCCTCGAAAAAGGTTGTATTTCAAGATTCCAAAAATTCTGTGTGTGGTTATAATTCTACATTTAGTTATAATTCTACAAGTGGTTATAATTCTGTGTGTGGTTATATTTCTACGTGTAGTTATATTGCTACATTTGGTTATAATTCTACATGTGATTATAATTCTACCTGTGGTTATATTTCTCAGTGTATCTGAATTATGTAGTATCAAATGATGAATTATGGGTGCAGAAATGTCTGATCTAAAGTTCTGAGGTAATACAAAACACCACACATGCTATGCACCACACACACACACACACACACACACACACACACACACACACACACACACACACACACACACACACACACACACACTTCACTCCTTCTCTCCTCCTAATCTCCTGATTACTGATTACTGTGTCTTGTGTGTCTTTCTTTCTCTCTTGTAATTAAGTCCACAGGTTCACTCGTCCAGTGCTGAACATTGTTTCTCACTACTGTGTTCAGATGTCCTGAGTTTACTGTCAGCTGTCTGCTCACTTTCTCTCTCTGCTGACTCGGCGTCTTCTACCATCACTGTTCTATTTTAGTTTGATGACTCTGGCTTGATGAAAAAATTAGCAGCCAACATTCACTCCTAAGTCAAGCTAATATGACGTTAGTGTGAGGTATCTAGGTGTGGTAACCAACAATATACTGTAACTTGGCAAGCTTAAGGTTTCTAATATTAGCCGGCTACATGTTTCATAAAAACACCCGTGGAGAGAGATCACAGGTTTATCTTAAGGAATAACCAATAAACTTTTCAGTTCTATTGAATGAATATTAACTTGTCGCGTTCTTTCCTCCAGCATGGCTGTCAGTTCAGCTCATCTCAACATGTGTTGAACACATGGTGTAAATCATAATGAGAACAGGATCTCCCACCCATAAACGCAAGGGAATCGTGTGTGATTGTAAAAGTGTCCTGTAATGTGTCAAGAACCTCAATGGTTCAGCTTTAAATGTTTTAATTAAGATTTTAAGGGCTTTTATTTGCAAAGAGATTAGAATGACTGATGTTTACAGTGTTTCCATACATAAACTACATAAAGTCACTCAGTGAAAATCTTACATTAGAACACTTCATTTTACAACACAGCTGTTGGAGTTTCTGAATATATTCATCCTGTAAGACATTTTGCAAAATTTCTGCTCTCAGGTGACCAAAAGTGCAGCTTGTGGACAAAATGCCAAAGCGCCTAGTTGAAGCAGCATTTTAAAAAATACACCTGTACATGTGGACAAGGACTCATCTGTATCTCCTCTTTACAATGTTAAATTTCTCTTCTAGACTTGAATATCTGTTCATGCATCACAAATGTAACTCTTTGTCTCCCCAGTGTGGTCATTTAATGAAATGCAGTGAGGTTTCAACAGAAAATTATATTTAGAAATATTTAAAGAAGAGAAATTTATAATATAATAAAAAGTGTAAATTTCCTTGCATTGCCTTGCCTGGCAATGTTTCTTTAATACTGTACTATAAGGGAGTTGACACTGACCTTTTGAAAATGACTCTTTATTTACATTCAAAAATAGTCACAGAAACTCACCTGAGAATCTCCAGTTTACAGTGTGAATTCTTCAGTCCAGCACAGAGCTGCTCCACTCCTGAATTCTGCAGGTCATTATTATTTATCACCAGCTCTCTCAGTGAGTTTTCTGTTTGTAGAACTGATGTGAGAGATTTGCAAGACTCTTCATTGAGACCACAGCCAGATAGTCTGTAAAAGAGTAAATACAGTAAATAATGTAGTTCAGCCAGAGGATGATGAATTAAAAGATCTGAACTGAAGATCTGATGGTTGGTTCATAAGTCAATGAATGGCAGTTACCATAATCAGAGTCCAAATATCAAAATATCCCACCCCTAACACCATAATAGGAAACAGAACAACATAGATCTCATTCAATGTTTCCCAAATACAAACACACTAATATACAAATAGAAAATATTGTTGGAAGACATACAGAGTAGTGATTATGGAGGAATATACACTGCAGTATTGATTATGGAGGAATAAACAATGCAGTAATGATTATGGAGGAAAAAACACTGCAGTATTGATTATGTTGGAATGAACATTGCAGTAGTGATTATGGAGGAATAAACACCACAGTACTGATTATGGTGGAAGAATCACTGTAGTGTTTATCATGGAGAAATAAATACTGCAATAGTGTTTATGGAATAATGAACACTGCAGTATTGATTATGTTGGCATGAACACCACAGTAGTGATTTTAGAGGAATAAATCACTGTAGTATTTATTATGGAGGAATAAACACTGCAATGGTGATTATTGGAGGAATGAACATTGCAGTAGTGATTATGGAGGAATAAACACCACAGCATTGATTATGGTGGAATAATCACTGTAGTATTTGAGAAATAAACACCGCAGTAGTGATTATGGAATAATGAACACTGCAGTATTGCTTATGGAGGAATGAACATTGCAGTAGTGAATATTAGTGTATGAACACTGCAGTAGTAATGATGGTGGGATGAACACTGCAGTATTGATTATGGAGGAATGGACAGAATGCAGAGAGCAGAATCTTTTACTAGTGTTTACATTCCTGTGCTCACACTGAGTCACTGATCATGAAACATTCTCCTCTGCCTTTGCTTTTCCCAGTGAGGTCCTGAGTTCTGTCTATGTGGTGCACCGAGAATCCTGGAGGCTTAATAGCTGAGTCAGGGACCCCATCAGTCAGTCAGGTGTGTGTGAGGCAGACCCCATCAGTCAGTCAGGTGTGTATGAGGCAGACCCCATCAGTCAGTCAGTTCTGCCTCTCTCTCTCACACACACACACACACACACACACACACACACACACACACACACACACACACACACACACACACACACACACACACACACACACACACACACACACACACTCACACAAACACACAGATAATAGCTCTGTCTCTTTCACACACACAAATAATACATCTGTCTGTCTCTCTCTTGTGGTGACACACTAACATGGCCTTACAGCACAGAGGAATTTCAGGGTACACAAGTTAATACAGTGGTAAACCCACTATTATAGTGTATAATAAACTATATACTGTTTAATTCCTTATCAGATTATGACATTCACATGAGGTCAGTCAATGAGTCATTAATTAACCCATCAGATTACAATTTGAATAAATCTTCACCAATAAATCAAGGGTGTGGGTTACATAAACATAAATATTATTACCTGAGAAAGGTTTCATTTCTGTCCAGCACTTAATATTTTATATCACTTACAAGTATCTTCAGTTCTTTGATTCATCCCCTCGAAAAAGGTTGTATTTCAAGATTCCAAAAATTCTAATTGTGGTTATAATTCTATGTGTGGTTATATTTCTACATGTAGTTATATTGCTACATTTGGTTATAATTCTACATGTGATTATAATTCTATGTGTGGTCATATTTCTATGTGTGGTTATAATTCTCAGTGTATCTGAATTATGTAGTATCAAATGATGAACTATGCGTGCAGAAATGTCTGACACACAATATCGTTACTTCACACAACTAATTTATTCACTAAAATCAGCCATTTACATTAACACAAAAAAACAACTAAACAAGTCAGCAGACCTGTGGGGCTACAGTGAGAGTGGACACAGCTGACACTACAGCAGAGCTGTGGGGCTACAGTGAGAGTGGACACAGCTGACACTACAGCAGACCTGTGGGGCTACAGTGAGAGTGGACACAGCTGACACTACAGCGGACCTGTGGGGCTACAGTGAGAGTGGACACAGCTGACACTACAGCAGACCCGTGGGCTACAGTGAGGGTGGACACAGCTGGCTCCTCTGTCTCTGTCTGCTGTGTCCACTCTCTTCCATGTCCTCCTCCTGGACACTTTCACCATCAAGTTCTTCTGTCTTTTCTCTCTCCTGCTGTCTTCTTACTAAAGAAGGTTGCCATGGCAATAGCATTACTCTTTCTCTTCATCCTGGTTGTTTTCTGTCTCTCTGTACTAACTGTAAACGAACAAGCAGGAGTATTTTATATTCTAGCCAGTTCCTTAGATTTAAGGAAGCTAACATTAACCTCATTAGCTTTTTTACAGAACATCAGGGACCCAGCATGCCACACACACACACACACACACACACACACACACACACACACACACACACACACACACACACACACACACACACACACACACACACACACCTCATTCCATCTCTCCTCCTAATCTCCTGATTATTGATTACTGTGCCAGCTACATGTTTCATAAAAAGACCTGTGGAGAGAGATCACAGATTTATTTTAAGGAATAACCAATAAACCTTTCAGGTCTATTGAATAAATATTAACTAGTTGTGTTCTTTCCTCCAGCACGGCTGTCAGTTCAGCTCATCTCAACATGTCTTGAACACACGGTGTAAATCATAATGAGAACAGGGTCTCCCACTCAAAAAAAACCACAAGCGAATCATGTGTGATTGTAAAAGTGTCCTGTAATGTGTCTAGAACCTCAATGGTTCAGCTTTAAATGTTTTAATTAAGACTTTAAGGGCTTTTATTTGCAGAGAGATTAGAATGACTGATGTTTACAGTGTTTCCATACATAAACTAGATAAAATCACTCATTGAAAATCTTACATTAAAAAACTTCATTTTACAACACTGTTGTTGGAATTTCTGAATATATTCATCCTGTAAGACATTTTGCAAAATTTCTGTGCTCAGGTGACCAAAGATGCAGCTTGTGGACAAAATGCCAAAGCGCCTAGTTGAAGCAGCATTGTAATAAATACACCTGTACATGTGGACAAGGACTCATCTGGGTCTTCTCTTTACAATGTTATATTTCTCTTATAGACTTGAAAATCTGCTCATGCATCACAGATGTAACTCTTTGTCTCCACAGTGTGGTCATTTAATGAAATGCAGCGAGGTTTCAACAGAAAATTATATTTAGAAATATTTAAAGAAGAGAACTTTATAATATAAAGTGTAAATTTCCATGCATTGCCTTGCCTGGCAATGTTTGTTTAATACTGTACTATAATGGAGTTGACACTGACCTTTTTAAAATGGCTCTTTATTTACATTCAAAAATAGTCACAGAAACTCACCTGAGAATCTCCAGTTTACAGTGTGAACTCTTCAGTCCAGCACAGAGCTGCTCCACTCCTGAATTCTGCAGGTCATTATTATTTATCTTCAGCTCTCTCAGTGAGTTTTTTGTTTGTAGAACTGATGTGAGAGATTTGCAAGACTCTTCATTGAGACCACAGCCAGATAGTCTGTAAAAGAGTAAATACAGTAAATAATGTAGTTCAGTCAGAGGATGATGAATTAAAAGATCTGAACTGCTAAAAAAAAATGTAAAGAAGAGATTGGAAGGTCTGGAACACACTGATACATTTTCAACCTTTTAATTTTACAAACACAGTAACATTTCAACACTACTGTGTCTTCATCAAAGACAAAATGGACAAAAACATGACAAATAACATTCATTAGCAACCTAAGACAGGTGACCAAATAATGGATGGTTAGTGCTCACACTATGAGTAACTGATCATGAAACATTCTCCTCTGCCTTTGCTTTACCCAGTGAGGTGCTGAGTTCTGTCTTTGTGGTGCACCGAGAATCCCGGAGGCTCAATAGCTGAGTCAGGGACCCCATCAGTCAGTCAGGTGTGTGTGTGACTCAGACCCCATCAGTCAGTCAGGTGTGTGTGTGACTCAGACCCCATCAGTCAGTCAGGTGTGTGTGTGATTCAGACACAATCGGCAGTTAAGTGTGTATGAGGCAACTATTTCATGTCTGCTGTTGAGATGAAATGTGTTCTTGGAGTTTGTCCTTCATGGACTGTATGTGTGCAGTAAAATACTGGGGAGAAGAGGACCATTCACATGTTGTTTCACTTGGATCAGAACTTCGACTCACTTCTCACTTCTCTCCACTACAGCAGACCTGTGGGGATACAGTGAGAGTGGACACAGCTGACACTACAGCAGAGCTGTGGGGCTACAGAGGGAGTGGACACAGCTGACACTACAGCAGACCTGTGGGGCTACAGTGAGAGTTGACACAGCTGACACTACAGCAGAGCTGTGGAGCTACAGTGAGAGTGGACACAGCTGACACTACAGCAGACCTGTGGGGCTACAGTGAGAGTGGACACAGCTGACACTACAGCGGACCTGTGGGGCTACAGTGAGAGTGGACACAGCTGACACTACAGCAGACCCGTGGGCTACAGTGAGAGTGGACACAGCCGATACTACAGCAGACCTGTGGGGCTACAGTGAGAGTGGACACAGCTGACACTACAGCAGACCTGTGGGGCTACAGTGAGAGTGGACACAGCTGGCTCCTCTGTCTCTGTCTGCTGTGTCCACTCTCTTCCATGTCCTCCTCCTGGACACTTTCACCATCAAGTTCTTCTGTCTTTTCTCTCTCCTACTGTCTTCTTACTAAAGAAGGTTGCCATGGCAATAGCATTACTCTTTCTCTTCATCCTGGTTGTTTTCTGTCTCTCTATACTAAATGTAAATGAACAAGCAGGAGTATTTTATATTCTAGCCAGTTCCTTAGATTTAAGGAAGCTAACATTAGCCTCATTAGCTTTTATACAGTACATCAGGGACCCAGCATGACACACACACACACACACACACACACACACACACACACACACACACACACACACACACACACACACACACTTCACTCCTTCTCTCCTCCTAATCTCCTGATTACTGATTACTGTGTCTTGTTTGTCTTTCTTTCTCTCTTGTAATTAAGTCCACAGGTTCACTTGTCCAGTGCTGAACATTGTTCCTCACTGCTGTGTTCAGATGTCCTGAGTTTACTGTCAGCTGTCTGCTCAGTTTCTCTCTCTGCTGACTCGGCGTCTTCTACCATCACTGTTCTATTTTTGTTTGATGTCTCTGGCTTGATGATAAAATTAGCATCCAACATTCACTCCTAAGTCAAGCTAATATGACGTTAGCGTGAGGTATCTAGGTGTGATAACCAACAATATACTCTAAATTGGCAAGCTTAAGGTTACTAATATTAGCCAGCTACATGTTTCATAAAAACACCTGTGGAGAGAGATCACAGGTTTATTTTAAGGAATAACCAATAAACTTTTCAGTTCTATTGAATGAATATTAACTTGTTGTGTTCTTTCCTCCAGCATGGCTGTCAGTTCAGCTCACCTCAACATGTATTGAACACACGGTGTAGATCATAATGAGAACAGGGTCTCCCACCCAAAAACACAAGGGAATCGTGTGATTGTAAAAGTGTCCTGTAATGTGTCCAGAACCTCAATGGTTCAGCTTTAAATGTTTTCATTAAGACTTTAAGGGCTTTTATTTGCAGAGAGATTAGAATGACTGATGTTTACAGTGTTTCCATACATAAACTAGATAAAATCACTCAGTGAAAATCCTACATTAGAACACTTCATTTTACAACACTGTTGTTGGAGTTTCTGAATATATTCATCCTGTAAGACATTTTGCAAAATTTCTGTGCTCAGGTGACCAAAGATGCAGCTTGTGCACAAAATACCAAAGTGCCTAGTTGAAGCAGCATTGTAATAAATACACCTGTACATGTGGACAAGGACTCATCTGGGTCTTCTCTTTACAATGTTATAGTTCTCTTATAGACTTGAAAATCTGCTCATGCATCACAGATGTAACTCTTTGTCTCCACAGTGTGGTCATTTAATGAAATGCAGTGAGGTTTCCACAGAAAACTATATTTAGAAATATTTAAAGAAAATAACTTTATGATATAAAAGTGTAAATTTCCTTGCATTGCCTTGCCTGGCAATGTTTGTTTAATACTGTACTATAAGGGAGTTGACAATGACCTTTTTAAAATGGCTCTTTATTTACATTCAAAAATAGTCACAGAAACTCACCTGAGAATCTCCAGTTTACAGTGTGAACTCTTCAGTCCAGCACAGAGCTGCTCCATTCCTGAATTCTGCAGGTCATTATTATTCATCTCCAGCTCTCTCAGTGAGTTTTCTGTTTGTAGAACTGATGTGAGAGATTTGCAAGACTCTTCATTGAGACCACAGCCAGATAGTCTGTAAAAGAGTAAATACAGTAAATAATGTAGTTCAGTCAGAGGATGATGAATTAAAAGATCTGAACTGCTAATAAAAATGTAAAGAAGAGCTTGAAAGGTCTGGAACACACTGATACATTTTCAGATTTTTAATTTTACAAACACAGCAACATTTCAACATTACCGTGTCTTCATCAAAGACAAAATGGACAAAGACATGACAAATAATATTCATTAGCAACCTAAGACAGATGACCAAATAATGGATGGTTGATTCATAAGTCAGTGAATGGCAGTTACCATAATCAGAGTCCAAATATCAAAATATCCCACCCCTAACACCATAACAGAAAACAGAACAACACAGATCTCATTCAATGTTTCACAAATACAAATACACTAATATACAAACACAAAATATTATTGGAAGACATGCAGAGTAGTGATTATGGAGGAATAAACATTGCAGTATTGATTATGGAGGAATAAACACCGCAGTAGTGATTATGGAGAAATAAACACTGCAGTAGTGATTATGGAGGAATGAACACTGCATTATTGATTGGACAGAATGCAGACAACATAATCTTTTACTAGTGTTTATATTCCTGTGCTCACACTATGAGTCACTGATCATGAAACATTCTCCTCTGCCTTTGCTTTTCCCAGTGATGTCGTGAGTTCTGTCTGTGTGGTGCACCGAGAATCCTGGAGGCTCAATAGCTGAGTCAGGGACCCCATCAGTCAGTCAGGTGTGTGTGACTCAGACCCCATCAGTCAGTCAGGTGTGTGTGACTCAGACCCCATCAGTAAGTCAGGTGTGTGTGTGACTCAGACCCAATCAGTCAGTTAAGTGTGTGTGAGGCAACTATCTCATGTCTGCTGTTGACATGAAATGTGTTCCTGGAGTTTGTCCTTCATGGACTGTATGTGTGCAGTAAAATACTGGGGAGAAGAGGACCATTCACATGTTGTTTCAGTTGGATCAGAACTTCGACTCACTTCTCACATCTCTCCACTACAGCAGACCTGTGGGGCTACAGTGAGAGTGGACACAGCTGACACTACAGCAGACCTGTGGGGCTACAGTGAGAGTGGACACAGCTGACACTACAGCAGAGCTGTGGGGCTACAGTGAGAGTGGACACAGCTGACACTACAGCAGACCTGTGGGGCTACAGTGAGAGTGGACACAGCTGACACTACAGCAGACCTGTGGGGCTACAGTGAGAGTGGACACAGCTGACACTACAGCAGAGCTGTGGGGCTACAGTGAGAGTGGACACAGCTGACACTACAGCAGACCTGTGGGGCTACAGTGAGAGTGGACAGAGCTGACACTACAGCAGACCTGTGGGGCTACAGTGAGAGTGGACACAGCTGACACTACAGCAGAGCTGTGGGGCTACAGTGAGAGTGGACACAGCTGACACTACAGCAGAGCTGTGGGGCTACAGTGAGAGTGGACACAGCCGACACTACAGCAGACCTGTGGGGCTACAGTGAGAGTGGACACAGCCGACACTACAGCAGAGCTGTGGGGCTACAGTGAGAGTGGACACAGCCGACACTACAGCAGAGCTGTGGGGCTACAGTGAGAGTGGACACAGCTGACACTACAGCAGACCTGTGGGGCTACAGTGAGAGTGGACACAGCTGACACTACAGCAGACCTGTGGTGCTACAGTGAGAGTGGACACAGCTGACACTACAGCAGAGCTGTGGGGCTACAGTGAGAGTGGACACAGCTGGCTCCTCTGTCTCTGTCTCCTGTGTCCACTCTCTTCCATGTCCTCCTCCTGGACACTTTCACCATCAAGTTCTTCTGTCTTTTCTCTCTCCTACTGTCTTCTTACTAAAGAAGGTTGCCATGGCAATAGCATTACTCTTTCTCTGCATCCTGGTTGTTTTCTGTCTCTCTATACTAACTGTAAATGTACAAGCAGGAGTATTTTATATTCTAGCCAGTTCCTTAGATTTAAGGAAGCTAACATTAACCTCATTAGCTTTTTTACAGAACATCAGGGACCCAGCATGACACACACACACACACACACACACACACACACACACACACACACACACACACACACTTCACTCCTTCTCTCCTCCTAATCTCCTGATTACTGATTACTGTGTCTTGTTTGTCTTTCTTTCTCTCTTGTAATTAAGTCCACAGGTTCACTCGTCCAGTGCTGAACATTGTTCCTCACTACTGTGTTCAGATGTTCTGAGTTTACTGTCAGCTGTCTGCTCAGTTTCTCTCTCTGCTGACTCCACGTCTTCTACCATCACTGTTCTATTTTTGTTTGATGTCTCTGGCTTGATGATAAAATTAGCAGCCAACATTTACTCCTAAGTCAAGCTAATATGACGTTAGCGTGAGGTATCTAGGTGTAGTAACCAACAATATATTGTAACTTGGCAAGCTTAAGGTTACTAATATAAGCCGGCTACATGATTCATAAAAACACCAGTGGAGAGAGATCACAGGTTTATCTTAAGGAATAACCAATAAACCTTTCAGGTCTATTGAATGAATATTAACTTGTTGCGTTCTTTCCTCCAGCACGGCTGTCAGTTCAGTTCATCTCAACATGTGTTGAACACACGGTGTAAATCATAATGAGAACAGGGTCTCCCTCCCAAAAACACAAGGGAATCATGTGATTGTAAAAGAGTCCTGTAATGTGTCCAGAACCTCAATAGTTCAGCTTTAAATGTTTTAATTAAGATTTTAAGGGTTGTATTTGCAGAGAGACTGATGTTTACAGTGTTTCCATACATAAACTAGATAAAATCACTCAGTGAAAATCCTATATTAGAACACTTCATTTTACCACACTGTTGTTGGGAGTTTCTAAATATATTCATCCTGTAAGACATTTTGCAAAATGTCTGCGCTCAGGTGACCAAAATTGCAGCTTGTGGACAAAATGCCAAAGCGCCTAGTTGAAGCAGCATTGTAATAAATACACCTGTACATGTGGACAAGGACTCATCTGTGTCTTGTCTTTACAATGTTATATTTCTCTTATAGACTTGAAAATCTGCTCATGCATCACAGATGTAACTCTTTGTCTCCACAGTGTGGTCATTTAATGAAATGCAGCGAGGTTTCAACAGAAAACTATATTTAGAAATATTTAAAGATGAGAACTTGATAATATAAAAGTGTAAATTTCCTTGCATTGCCTTGCCTGGCAATGTTTGTTTAATACTGTACTATAATGGAGTTGACACTGAGCTTTTTTAAAATGGCACTTTATTTACATTCAAAAATAGTCACAGAAACTCACCTGAGAATCTCCAGTTTACAGTGTGAACTCTTCAGTCCAGCACAGAGCTGCTCCACTCCTGAATTCTGCAGGTCATTATTATTCATCTCCAGCTCTCTCAGTGAGTTTTCTGTTTGAAGAACTGATGTGAGAGATTTGCAAGACTCTTCATTGAGACCACAGCCAGATAGTCTGTAAAAGAGTAAATACAGTAAATAATGTAGTTCAGTCAGAGGATGATTAATTAAAAGATCTGAACTGCTAATAAAAATGTAAAGAAAAGCTTGAAAGGTCTGGAACACACTGATACATTTTCAGATTTTTAATTTTACAAACACAGCAACATTTCAACACTACCGTGTCTTCATCAAAGACAAAATGGACAAAGACATGACAAATAACATTCATTAGCAACCTAAGACAGGTGACCAAATAATGGATGGTTGGTTCATAAGTCAGTGAATGGCAGTTACCATAATCAGAGTCCAAATATCAAAATATCCCACCCCTAACACCATAACAGGAAACAGAACAACCCAGATCTCATTCAATGTTTCACAGATACAAATACACTAATATACAAACAGAAAATATTGTTGGAAGACATGCAGAGTAGTGATTATGGAGGAATAAACAATGCAGTATTGATTATGTTGGAATGAACATTGCAGTAGTGATTATGGAGGGCTAAAGACCACTGTATTGATAATTGTGGAATAATCACTGTAGTATTTATTATAGAGAAATAAACACTGCAGTAGTGACTATGGAGTAATGAACACTGTAGTATTGATTATGGAGGAATGAACACTGCAGTAGTGAATATTAGTGTATGAACACTGCAGTAGTAATGATGTTGGGATGAACACTGCATTAGTGATTATGGAGGAATGGACAGAATGCAGAGAGCAGAATCTTTTACTAGTGTTTACATTCCTGTGCTCACACTATGAGTCACTGATCATGAAACATTCTCCTCTGTCTTTGCTTTACCCAGTGAGGTCCTGAGTTCTGTCTTTGTGGTGCACCGAGAATCCCGGAGGCTTAATAGCTGAGTCAGGGACCCCATCAGTCAGTCAGGTATGTGTGACTCAGAACCCATCAGTCAGTCAGGTGTGTGTGTGACTCAGACACAATCGGGCAGTTAAGTGTGTGTGAGGCAACTATCTCATGTCTGCTGTTGACATGAAATGTGTCCCTGGAGTTTGTCCTTCATGGACTTTATGTGTGCTGTAAAATACTGGGGAGAAGAGGACAGTTCACATGTTGTTTCAGTTGGATCAGAACTTCGACTCACAATATCACTACTTCACACAACTAATTTATTCACTAAAATCAACCATTTACATTAACACACACAAAAAAAAACAACTAAAAAAGTCAGCAGGCCTTTGGGGCAACAGTGAGAGTGGACACAGCTGACATTACAGCAGATCTTTGGAGCTACAGTGAGATTCTTTCAGTGGAGTTCTTTCCTCC
>NC_137497.1:24881220-24908720 GCF_041902795.1 Electrophorus electricus | reverse complement strand
AATAGTTCTCTCTCTCTCTCTATTTGACACACACACACACACACACACAATACTTCTATCTCTCTAATTCACACATACACTGATAAGTTTCTCTCTCTCTCTCTCTCTCTCTCTCTCCATCTCTCTGATGCACACACACACACACACACCTAATAGTTCTGTCTTTCTCTCTCTCTCTCTCTCTCTCTCTCTCTCTCTCTCTCTCTCTCACTCTCATACATACACGGACACACACACACAGACAATAGTTCTGTCTCTCTCTCACACACAAATAATAGTTCTGTCTCTCTCTCTCTCTCTCTCTCTCTCTCTCTCTCTCACATAGACACAGATAATAGTTCTGTTTCTCTCTATCACACACACACATAGATAATAGTTCTCTCTCTCTCTCTCTCTCTCTCTCGCACACACACACACACACACAGATAAGACAAAGTATTGTCATGTTTAACTATCAAGTTTAACTGGAGCACTTAAGATTCTTACAAGTACAGGGGTTTTAAAATGTGATAAACCAAAGTAAATTAGTAAATAGATTAAAAAAAACAACAACTCAACTTTCAAGTAAGAAACATGAGAACAACAATTTTGATGAAATTTCTCAACAACACAAGAAACACAGCAGCTAACAGGAATGGAACAGTAGCATCTTGCAGCTAAGGACAAAACTACGGATAAAGTCAAGGAAGTCGGGGAAAATTACATGAAACATAAAAGGATAATTTACCTTCAAGCCTTCTTTCAGGGAATATCAAGGTAAGAACATAAACCCCACATTTTAATACTTGATTCATCCAAAAAGTAGCTCCTTTGCTATTGTATCTAGTAACTAATACAGTGAACCAAACCATCATCACCAGTGTCCTGTTATATACAGAATACAGTGAACAAAACCACCATCACCAGTCTCCTGTTATATACAGAATACAGTGAACAAAACCACCATCACCAGTCTCCTGTTATATACAGAATACAGTGAACCAAACCACCATCACCAGTCTGCTGTTATATACAGAATACAGTGAACAAAACCACCATCACCAGTCTCCTGTTATATACAGAATACAGTGAACAAAACCACCATCACCAGTCTCCTGTTATATACAGAATACAGTGAAACAAACCACCATCACCAGTCTGCTGTTATATACAGAATACTGTGAACAAAACCACCATCACCAGTCTCCTATTATACACAGAATACAGTGAACAAAACCACCATCACCAGTCTGCTGTTATATACAGAATACAGTGAACCAAACCACCATCACCAGTCTCCTGTTATATACAGAATACAGTGAAGCCTGGCACAGGGCTGTCTGTGCCATAACAAGCCACACATAAAAAGGGGCATATGTAATGGAAGACAGATAGTTATTGAAGATGAAGATGAGGATAACACCATCCTAACTGTGAACATTTATTACAACGGCACCATCATGTTTCAAGGCAGTGAGGCCTCTGCTCTGTTCAGGAAAACTTTATCTTTATCAGAGCAGTAGCAGAGACTGAGAGAGTAACTGAGGAGGAGGAGACTAGCAGCCACGTAGCCCAGGGTTCAGGGGAGGGACGGGAAAACACCTCACAGACCAGCACAACACAGGCCAGACCAGTACAACACAGGCCAGACCAGCACAACACAGGATAAACCAACACAACACAGGTTAAAACAGCACAACACAGGCCAGACCAGCACAACACAGGATAAACCAACACAACACAGGATAAACCAGCACAACACAGATTAAAACAGCACAACACAGGCCAGACCAGCACAACACAGGCCAGACCAGCACAACACAGACACATGGAGATCATGGTATTCCAGCAAAGAGAAAGTCTTTCTCTCCAGGAAGATGAGACAATAGAATTCAAACATCTTCTTCTGTCCAACCCACCATCCAATGAACCCTCCCAGCATCTCAAAGCTCAGCTGGACCCGTTAAAAACTCACTGCTGGAACTGAGAGGAGAAGTGTTGGAGCTCCAGAAGGACAGAGAGGCTCTCAGGAGGGAGCTCAGTGCAGTCAGAGAGAAAGTACAGCTCAGGGACAATACCATGATCACCCTGAAGGAGGAGCTACAAAGACTAAATGAGAGGTACTACAGCTCAGGGACAGTATCATGATTACCCTGAAGGAGGAGCTACAGAGACTAAAAGAGAAGAACTACAGCTCAGGGACAGTACCATGATCACCCTGAAGGAGAAGCTACAGAGACTAAAAGCCAACCAGCAGACCTCTGATTCTGCAGAGCAACACTAAATCAACTCTGAACCACAGACTGCCACACTGAGCACCATCCGGTCCATCAACACTCAGTCAGATAAAAAAACCTAATAGAAATATTCCTCCAGATGCAGGCATAGTCATTTTAATTTATTTTAATGGAAAATTCTTAAACGAGGAACAGCTTTTCCCAGGATCTAAAGTTGCAGAAGTTTGGTGTTCCCGAACCAGCAATGCCCTCCAGCTTCTTACACATGCCATCTCAGGTAATCCAAGCCACCTCATTATCCAGAATGACTTGCGGGCAAAGCAAGAGTGTAGCAGAGTGTGTAAGAAGAGTAGCACAGACCTCCACAGAGACCTTCCCCTCCTCCAAAATCACCATCTCTACCATCCTGCCCAGTAGAGACTTCCATCCAGCTACAATCCACATGATAAATGCAGAGATCTCCTGTGGATGTGCACTGTTGGCTAATGTGCACCTGACACACCACTCCAACCTCAACATCTACAGCCTTCATGACCACATCCACCTGCACAAGGACACTGTGAGCATCTCTGCCAGCTGCCCAGCAAGCCATTCACAGTAAAGTACACCTGCCATCAACACCCACCCCCAAAACACAGCCCAAACAGCAGACCTACGCCTCTGTAGTACAAACTCCACCCTCCACAAACACTACAGAGATGGAGAGATCAAATGGATGCTCAACCTCATATGTCAAGGTCACAATTCTTTAATGAAGAAATAGATAAATAGATAAATGAATTAATAAATAAAAAGACAAATAAATAAATATCACTGTTTATAGGTTATTCATTACACCATCTTAATATGCATGTTTATACACATGAATTGTACATATTTGTACATATAATATCAACATAATCCTTCACTTTTACAGGTTTATCTCACTTTAAATCTATTTGTATTTGTGTTTTTCCTTTCATACTTCATTTAAATAATGAAACCATTATCTGTCTTTCTATGGAACATTCAAGGTATAAAATCATCCCTGTTTGGGTACAAAAGTATAAACACTGAATTCACAAATAACACAAAAGATAAAGACATTATAAATCTCCTTGAAACCTGATGTAAATCTGATGTAAATCTGATGTAAATCTGATGTAAATCTGATTCGGTGACTCACTGTCCTTTAAACTACAAGGAAATCCTCCTCCCTGCTGTTACACTCCCTGACATTAAAAGAGGGAGAGATTCAGGTGGAATCACTATCTGGTAGAAATCAGAACTATCAAAATTCATAATTCCTCTGAAATTAGAAAAATCACTGAAATACAAACCAAATCAAGCCAAATTACTTTAAAAACAAATCTACATGACCCACTGGAACACACAAATACAAGTACAAAGTAAAATGCAGTATTAACTGTCTATGAAACAGAATACTGTAGCAGATAACCTGCTCAAAGTGACTGATATTAAACACAGATATACATCAAATATACTTTACAAAATTTGAGATGGTCCACCCCAATTTAAGTATCTATGGAACACTGACAAACAGGTCAGTGTGTTAGGAAGGATGAAGTATTCTGCACTTTCTCACTGAATGTGAAACTATATATATATATATATATATATATATATATATATATATATATATATATATATATATATATATATATATATATATATTGGTCTATATACTATTAGGCTGTAGGTATCTCATTAGCTAGCACTACTATTAACAACATCCTCCTTATTCTGGATCAAATGGATTCAAATACATATGAAGGAATCAACATTAGCCAATCTCTGATTACTATGTTATTATCCACATAATCTTCCAGAAGGTTTAATTGAAGTGATTTACCATTTACCCAAGACATTTATCTAAACATTTATTTAGCTAAACTAAAGCTAACAAATAACTAGAATCACAGACAGTTATACTAATGTTTATGGGGAACTGGATGCCAATTCTTTTAATAAGCAAATCAAATTCTCAGAAAATTAATCAACTTTTCGATCTACCTGACACAAAATATCGGATGTGAACACAAATATACACCCCCCCACACACACACAGAGCATGATATGATAGGGTGTCTTCAGGCATCCCCAATTCAGATGTAAGACTTTTTAATACAACTTCCAATGTAATTTAACACCAAATTTGCAGTGAGGATGTACAAAAATGAAATCAGTTTGAATAAATCATAAATAAATATTATGTTTAAATACTGTCATTGAGGAACAGATGCTTCCAGATTAATTTTGAAGAGAGACATAAGAACACTTAATAATCCAAGTGGACAAGAAATTGACACAAAATCTGACAGAAAAAATATATCTAGTTAACTTGGGCACTTTCTACAAAAAATTCTTGCTAGTGAGAGCAGAGTTAGTGAACGGTTACTTCCCTGTAATGTTCATATGTAGCTAGCTAGAGAAAGCTGGAGCTAATAAACTGATTTCTGAGAGGACTGCAGACCATATACACAAAATATGTAGAAAGTTACACATTTATAAATCAAGTGAAACATTTTGAGATGGACAGTGTCAGATGAATCAGTCTGACTAGAATTTCCTGTGGAGATCCAACACCGGTTGCTAGTCACCTGGACTTAGTTTTGGTAACATTGATTAGCTAGCTAGTGTGGTTCTTAGATTTTTCCCACATTCCAGTAAATTTATGAAGTACACTTTAAATAGAAAATTAAATTAATGGAAGAGAATAGCTGGTCCAGTATTTATTACATTACAAACAAATGTGGCATAGTCCGGACAATATCTAACAATCACACACAACATCTCCACCACTATGTTCAAACATACATTATTCAATATATGCACCAACCATCACTGAACATACATGCACAAAGAACACCAACCATCAGGGGATATACACACAGAGCACCACCCATCACTATACAAACATACATTCAAAGAGGACAATTTAGAATATCCAATCAACCTAACTTCCATGTTTATGGACTGTGGAGAGGAAACCAGAGATCCTGAAGGAAACCTACACAGATAAGAACTGAAACCCAAGACTCTAGCGCTGAGACAAACAGGGAAACTCCACTCAAATAGGGACCCAAGACCCAAGTGCAGACAGAAACTTCACTGAGGGAGGGACTCAAACCCAAGACCCTAAGGCTGATGGGCAAATGAACTGACCACCAAGCCACCATATTGCCTACCTAACATACCAATAACAACATAACAATATAACAATAATAAAGATGATAATAATAATTCTTCTTCTTCTTCTTCTTCTTCTTCTTCTTCTTCTTCTTCTTCTTCTTCTTCTTCTTCTTCTTATTATTATTATTATTATTATTATTATTATTTCTTTATTTTTTACTACTAGTTGTGTAAACCTGATCATGCAGTAAAATGTAACTCTTTGTGGCCACAGTGTGGTCATTTAATAAAATGCAGCTAGTTTAACCAGAAATGTATTGTCTGGATCTATATATCTTTGTCCTGCAGTACCTTATTTTAACTCTGTTAATGTTGCACTACAAGGCAGTTTTGTAATTTCTTTAAAGAAGAGGACAATCATATTTGATAAATTGTGCACCATAATGGTTCCATTTGAGAATAAATTAACAGAAACTCACCTGAGAATCTCCAGTTTACAGTGTGAACTCTTCAGTCCAGCACAGAGCTGCTCCACTCCTGAATTCTGCAGGTCATTATTATTCATCTCCAGCTCTCTCAGTGAGTTTTCTGTTTGTAGAATTGATGTGAGGGATTTGCAAGACTCTTCAGTGAGACCACAGCCAGATAGTCTGTAAAAGAGTAAATACAGCAAATAATGTAGTTCAGTCAGAGGATGATGAATTAAAAAATCTGAACTGCTAAGAAAAATTTTAAGAAGGGCTTGAAAGGTCTGGAACACACTGATACATTTTCAGCCTTTTAATTTTACAAACAGTAACATTTCAACAGCTGTGTCTTCATCAAAGACAAAATGGACAAAGACATGAGAAATAACATTCATTAGCAACCTAAGACAGGTGACCAAATAATGGATGGTTGGTTCATAAGCCAGTGAATGGCAGTTACCATAATCAGAGTCCAAATATCAAAATATCACACCCCTAACACCATAACAGGAAACAGAACAACACAGATCTCATTCAATGTTTCACAAATACAAATACACTAATATACAAACAGAAAATATTGTTGGAAGAGTAGTGATTATGGAGGAATAAACACTGCAGTAGTGATTATGGAGGAATAAACACCACAGTATTGATTATGGTGGAATAATCACTGTAGTATTTATCATGGAGAAATAAACACTGCAGTAGTGATTATGGAGTAATAAACACTGTAGTATTGATTATGGAGGAATGAACACTGCAGAAGTGAATATTAGTGTATGAACACTGCAGTAGTAATGATGGTGGGATGAACACTGTAGTAGTGATTATGGAGGAATGGACAGAATGCAGAGAATTATTATTCATCTCCAGCTCTCTCAGTGTGTTTTCTGTTTGTAGAACTGATGTGAGAGATTTGCAAGACCCTTCAGTGAGATTACAGCGAGATAGTCTGCAAAGAAATACACAGAGTACAAAATGTTCAATCAGAGGATCTACAGACAACACAAAAGGAGTTTATGATAATGAAATGATATTACTAATTTTGTGGGTGTGTGTGTGTGTGTGTGTGTGTGTGTGTGTGCGCGCATGCACAAAATATGAGACACAGTCCATGTATTTCTCTTCAAATAGAATGGTGCCACTTGATGGAAGAGCTGTCATGATGGTGGCATCACCTGTGTGATGCCATTTCCTGTTTTTGAAATTCCTTCACATGATTAACAGTTTAGGCATTCCAATCTTTACTATTGTCCTATTGTTTATTCATTTTCTGTAACTGCATACAATTCTGATATCAACAATGTCTACAAGTCACAGGAGACTACTCGACCATTCAAAACTTGCTGATGCAGACAACTAACCAAAGCTAAGTGTCTACTAGCTATCTAGTATTTGTATTTCACCATGACTTCAGTCATTTGTTGCTTGTGTTGAGTGCAGCAAGTTTAGATTAATCATTACTGATAAATGTATCTATGAGAAGTACAGATTAATCATTAGTGAATAATCTACACTTCTCACAGTTACATTTATCATTAATCATTAATGATAAACATATCTCTGGTTACAGGAGACTCTCAGCTTCAGTATGTAAACTACAGAGCTCTGGTTATATGAAAATAAGGTAATAAAATGTGTTGGGGTAAAGGCCAATCATTATTCTGTATTTTCATGAGATGATCTGTGATCTAATTATAATAGGCTTTGAAGCTCTCTGTAGCAGGTGCAGAGAGGTGCAAGACTGTCTGAAAGCATTAATAATGTTTCTGGGGTATCTTAAGGTCAGAGACCTTTTGGGACTCTGAATGCAGAACTGAGGCTCTGATACAAGTGGTTTCAAGGCTTCTGTACAAGTCTAAGGCAGATTACTCTGAATTGTTCCAGTGAGAAATAACTTCATTAGTGTTGAAAAAGATCTCTGTTTTTAAAAGACTTGAAAGCCTCTTTGAGAGTTCTGTGGCTAAGCAAGGTTCGTTATCTTCCCACAAGGGCAGAGTGATACTGACCTGCCACATCATCTTGCAGGTGTTTGGTGGTGTGAGTTGAGATCATCTTTGTTTAAAAAACATCTTCCAATGGGATATAATGGTGTCAAGTTTAACTTGCATAATGATGGATCTCAATTTGCATATATTGAATAATGTATGTTTGAACATAGTGTTGGAAATTTCAAACACTAGTATGTAAAGAAGGTGGGGTGATTACATAATCACTTCTGAAAACTGTATAAAAATGTGTGTTGTGTGTGACTGTTAGACATGTTCTGGACTATGCCTCGTTTGTAACATTAAGATCAGAATAAAGACGGGACCGGCTATTCTCTTCAAATGGACCAGCACCGTCAGCAGTAGGGTTATCAGCACCAGCTGATAGACGACCCAGAGCTGCGTTGTTCTGTGACCAGGGTCTGAATCCACACACGTGCACCATTATAGGTAAGTCCTGTTTGAAACATTCGGCATAGGTGGTATTAAGACCTTGTCCACAGAGTTTTGTAGTAGGTCTTGGGCATCTTAAAAGTGCAGACTGAGAATTGACTGAGAGTGTCCATAGAGTGAGAATAGACTGATAAAATATAAAAATAGCAAAAAAGAGTAATAGTTAGAAAACCAGCCGGTGAAAATGAAAATGATTTCATAAAAATCTTTCTGTAAACGGAAAATAAAAATGATTAATAAAAATGATAAAGTAAAGACAAATGTGCAGTGAATAAAGAGAGAAAGAGAGCTCCAGAGAAAAAGTGCTGAAGAGATAAATGTTAAATGTTGTTTGTTCCAGTTGTTTTTGTCTACACGTGGCCACAATGAGTGAAGTAAAGAAAATGCGCAGTGTGTTTGTCTTGATGTGGCTATAGCGAGTTAATTGATTACAAACAATAACGTACAATTATACGACATACCAGCATAACAGTTTTTTTTCAGGTTATAATTAAGATGATTGTGGTATGGTTGTATAGGGCAGAGGTCACTCATTTTAATCACTAAAGGAAGTGAATGGATACGCAGACAGATCTGTTTAAACATGATTAATATCATCTAATTATAAAATGCGTACATGCAAAATATATTGATGTGGTTTTAGTAATAAATACAATAAAGTAACTGATGGAGGTACAGTATGTAAAACCAGTTACAATTACAGCAGTAGAGAATGTACATATTACGGACACATTAAAATAGTAGCAGTAGGAGAAGGTGGGATTAAAGTATTACAGGATAAGAAATATAACAATGTGAGTGGCGATTAATAGAATTTTAAATAGATAAATTTAATTTACTCAAATAAGTTACAGTTAAGTCAACATATGTATAAATGATGGAATTCAGAGAAGCAAATTAGAAAATAATCATATGGATAGTGATTTGTTAAGTGAGAGGCACATTTTTGACTTGAGAAAATATATAGAAACTCTGCAGGTGTGGAGTGTTGGCAATGGCTAGAGTCAATAAATGTTAAATTGTAGCAGCTGACTGTCATAATTTAGATGAAGCTGAGGCTGCATTTCCTCATCTTAACTTAAGGGAACAAGTAAGGAGGATTTGGAAAAGAATCTGTTGGCTGAAGTGCTTAATTTATTGTTGTCTAGCCAAGTGCCTGTAAGAGCAACAGTTGGATTGGAGCACTTACTGTGGAAACTGTTTGAACCACTAACATTGATGATGGGAGGCAGCGAAAAGGGTTAAAGATTTTTGTAATGACAGACACGAGGAACAGACGATTATGGCCTTTAGTAGGTCAGAAACTCCACCAAACTTTCTGTCTGCTGTGTGCTGTGTCCTGTCTCTCTGTTACTGCTGCTCTGTTGTGTGCTGTGTACTGTCTCTCTGTTACTGCTGCTCTGTTGTGTGCTGTGTACTGTCTCTCTGTTACTGCTGCTCTGTTGTGTGCTGTGTACTGTCTCTCTGTTACTGCTGCTCTGTTGTGCGCTGTGTACTGTGTCTCTGTTACTGCTGCTATGCTGTGTGTTGTCTCTCTGTTATTGCTGCTCTGCTGTGTCCAGTCTCTCTATTACTGCTGCTCTGCTGTGTGCTGTGTCCTGTCTGTCTGTTACTTCTGCTCTGTTGTGTGCTGTGTACTGTCTGTTTGTTGCTGCTGCTCTGCTGTGTTCAGTGTTTTGCTTAGTACATGTTCAGGTCATTTGGTATGTTTGGTTCATGTTATTCATTGCCTTATCCTTTGCAATCTTTGTTAGCCTGGTTCTTTACATTGATAATTCTCTACCTGGTTAGTGTTTCTTTATGCTTTATCTTATAATAATTTCCTCTGTACTTCAGCAATTCCTCACCTCATTTCAGGCTAAACTTTACTACTACATGATGTTTGGACTGATAAATAGACTTGTCCTGGGTAAATAAATACTAAACTTTAATACTACATGGTGAATGGAATGATAAATAGACTTGTACTTGGTATGTAAATACTAAACTCTACTACTACATGGTGTTTGGAATGATAAATAGACTTGTACTTGGTGAAATAAATTCAAGATTTTTACCACTGGTGTGTTGTTTGCAGTGTTTTTTGTTTTCACTTTAAGCTACATGTGCTGCTAGGCTGTTACTAGAGTTTACTTTTCTGATACATTTAGTTTTTTCACAATGAAGAACTCCAGTCACCTGTCCCATCTCACCTGTCCCATCTCACCTGTCCCATCTCACCTGTCCCATCTCACCTGTCTCGTAAGTTCTTTGATCTCATAACCTACAGGACATTTAAGTACATGCTCAGTTTCTTGTCCCACTCTAGTGTGGTGACTTCAACACACACAGTGTTGTTCCCTCATCTATGTTCCCTGAAAAAGGAAAGCTGAAAAAGAAGCAGCAGCCAGTTTACACACAGCTACTCTATCAGAACCACAGACCCCTGGGTTACTGCACTGGGTGCAGGGGAAGGGGAGGAGGTTAAGACAGGACAGAGCACCACCCATCACTGGACATACATACACACATACATACATACAGAGCACCAACCATCACTGGACATACACACACACAGAGCACCAACCATCACTGGACATACATACACACATACATACATACAGAGCACCAACCATCACTGGACATACATACACACAGAGCACCAACCATCACTGGACATACATACACACAGAGCACCAACCATCACTGGACATACACACACACAGAGCACCAACCATCACTGGACATACATACATACACACACAGAGCACTAACCATCACTGGACATACATACACACACAGAGCACCAACCATCACTGGACATACATACACACATACATACATACAGAGCACCACCCATCACTGGACATACATACACACATACACACATACATACATACAGAGCACCACCCATCACTGGACATACATACACACATACATACATACATACATACAGAGCACCACCCATCACTGGACATACATACACACATACATACATACAGAGCACCAACCATCACTGGACATACATACACACATACATACATACATACATACAGAGCACCAACCATCACTGGACATACATACATACACACACAGAGCACCAACCATCACTGGACATACATACACACAGAGCACCAACCATCACTGGACATACACACACACACATACATACAGAGCACCACCCATCACTGGACATACATACACACATACATACATACAGAGCACCAACCATCACTGGACATACATACACACAGAGCACCAACCATCACTGGACATACATACACACACACATACATACAGAGCACCAACCATCACTGGACATACATACACACATACATACATACAGAGCACCAACCATCACTGGACATACATACACACATACATACATACAGAGCACCAACCATCACTGGACATACATACACACAGAGCACCACCCATCACTGGACATACATACACACATACATACATACAGAGCACCAACCATCACTGGACATACATACACACAGAGCACCAACCATCACTGGACATACATACATACATACATACATACATACATACATACATACAGAGCATTAACCATCACTGGACATACATACATATACACAGAGCACCAACCATCACTGGGCATACACACACACACACACACACACACACAGAGCACCAACCATCACTGGACATACATACACACACAGAGCACCAACCATCACTGGACATACATACACACACAGGGCACCAACCATCACTGGACATACATACACACACACAGAGCACCAACCATCACTGGACATACACACACACACACACACACACACACACACACACACACACACACACACAGAGCACCAACCATCACTGGACATACATACACACACAGAGCACCAACCATCACTGAACATACATACACACATACAGAGCACCAACCATCACTGGACATACATACACACAGAGCACCAACCATCCCTGGACATACACGCACACAGAGCACCAACCATCACTGGATATACATGCACACACACACACACACACACACACACACACACACACACACACACACACACACACACACAATGTATATATATATTCTCTGTCTCTGTTAAAAAAAAATACAGAGCTCCTTGCTGAACACTCCCGTGTCTTGACTCAGTGTGGCTTTCTGAGTGTTTGCCAGAGAAACCAGTGGGACATTTGAATTACAGAATGACAGTCATGTGTTGCATTCCAACTGGTAAGAAGATATTGCAGTCATTCTGGAATGCACTGGTCTGCTCTTAAGATAAAGGCTTATTTGTTCTTTAATGTTGGTGCTGTCAGAAAAGCCATTCCCCAAAGTTTACCATTCAAAATATACTTACAGTACAACCTTTTACCACTGGAAATGAAAACTATTGTTCAGTTTGCTCTGACTGAGAAATACATTCACATAATTTGATTAGTTACAGAAGGAGCTTCAGTAATAAAAACCTTTAAAAATTAAAATGATTAATCCAAAAGATACTTACAGAGCTTGCCTGGTATTTTTCAACACTGGAAGTAATTCCTTCAGTCCTTTATCTGATGACCTGAATTTCTTCAGCTCAAATTTCTCTTGAATCTCCTCTGACATCAGCAGCACAAACACCAGAGCTGAACACTGTGCAGATGAGAGTGCCTGTGTTGAGAGGTCCCCTGAGTTCAGGAAGGTCTGTATTTCACTTATCAGAGAGTTGTCTTTCAGTTCACTCAAGCAGTGGAATAGATTGATAGTCTCTTCAAAGGATTTTGTTCTCTTGATGGTTTTCTTGATGTAGTTCACAGTCTGCTCTAAACTCTCTTCTCTGATGTCCAGTTCTGGGTGTAGACTCCTCAGGAGCCTCTGATTGCACTCCAGTGAGAGGCCGAAGAGGAAACGAAGGAAAAGGTCCAGGTGTCCATTTTCACTCATTGTGGCCTTATCTACTGCTGTCTCAAGCAGATCACACAGTCTGTGTTTTAACTTCCATTTCATTTTCTCCAGTGGGGTTTTAAGGAGTGGGTTGCCTTCATCCCTGAATGTTAGGAACACAAATACAGCAGCAAGAAACTCCTGGAAGCTTAAATGCACAAAGCTGTAGATCTTCCCCTCCTGTTTAAAAATTTGTGTACAAATTCCAGAGTACACTAAAGCCTCACAGACATCAATACCACATTCTTCCAGATCTTTCTCATAGAACAGAAGTTGTCCTTTTTGCAGCTGAAGAAAGGCTAACTTTCCAAGCTTCACAATATCCAGCACCTCTGCTCTTTTTGTCTCAGATGAAAGTGCATTGTTAGTGCTTTGCTTTGTGTTGTATTTCTTAGTCTTTTTATCTGTGAAAAACAGCAGGAAATGTAGGTACATTTCTGTCAGAGTTGTTGGAGCATTTTTCATGTCCACACCTTCCTTCAGCATTTTCGTAAACACGGTGGCTGAGATCCTGCAGACAACCGGTATGTGACACAATATATGAAGGCTTCTTGCACTCTTAATGTGTGATATAATTCTGCTGGCTTGATCTTCATCTCTGATTCTCTTCCTGAAGTACTCCTCCTTCTGTGGGTTATTGAATCCATGGATTTCTGTAACAAGGTTAAAATATTGGTCATTTATCTTACTGACTGCTGCAGGTCGTGAAGTGATCCAGAGGAGAGCAGAAGGAAGCAGTTCTCCATTTATGAGGTTTGTTATTAGTTTATCAAGAGTAGTCTTTTCATTCACATTAGATACCTTCTTCTGATGAAGATCTAGAGGAATTCTACTTTCATCCAGTCCATCCAGTATGAAAAGCAGCTGATTTTTTTCATTTAATATCTCCTTTTCATCTCCAGAATGGAGTTCTTGATGGCAGTAAAGAAGTAGTTTTGAGAGGCTGTACTTTTCATCCTTTATCAAGTTCAGCTCTCGAAATGGGAAGTACATAATGAAATCTATGTCCTGGTTGCACTTCTCTTCAGCCCAGTCAAGAATGAACTTGTGCACAGAGACTGTTTTTCCCACTCCAGCTATTCCCAATGTCAGGACTTTAGTACCTTGGTTGTTTTCAATAGACTGCACTTTGAAGAGGTCACTGAGTGTGACTGGTGTTTCTTCTGTTTTGGGGTAAAATTCCTCTACCTGTCTCACTTCGTGTTTTGTGTTCACGCCTCCTGTGCATCCTTTGATCATGTAAACTTCAGTGTAAGTGTCTTTTATAGGCACACGATCACATTCTATTGGAGCCTCCTCACACAATTTCCCAAATTTTTGCTTATATTTCATTTTCATTCTCCTGCTGAAATCACTTTTTCCTCCACCTGTTAAAAAATGGGAAGAAAAAAGTTATGTGCATGATTTTTATAACTTGTGTCTGAAAGTGTTTTATTGTAATTTCAAAATGTTAACTTTATGGCTGCTCCCGGTGACTGCTATGTTCAGGGTAGCATGTCACTGATTGCTATGCACAACTCGCTCTACATATGCCCAGTACTGTGTACTGTACTAAATAATTGCACTGTCTACTCATTTTGTATTTGTCCTGTCCTGTATTTATTATTGTTTATTTAATGTTTATTTATTGACATTTTGCACTATATTGGACTGTTTGCACTTGTGTAGCATGTTCTCTGTTGCACTGTTGTTTTTGTGTTGCACCATGATCCTGGAGGAATATTGTCTCGTTTTTGTTGTGTACTGGTATATAGCTGAAATGACAGTAAAACCTCTTTGAACTTGAACTTTGAACTTGAACTTTGTCATTATCTCTCTCCATTTTGTTTTACTAGTGTAGAGTAGAATAACTATCAGTAGTAGTACCAAATAAGGCGACATCAAAAAGATCCCAAATGATAGTCAAAGTCTTTAGCATTGCTCAAAGGTAGAACAGTCAGTAATGGCTCATTGAGTCCTTCAAAGAACCAAGCTGGATATTAGTTCTTTGTTTCTGCTACTTTGCTTTGTCTTATCTCTTTGGATTATCTCTCAGTTCTACTTCCATTAGTTCATAATCACAGTGTGTGTGCAGTGCTTTACTTGTGCACTAACTGTTTAGGTCTCATCATAGTACAGAGATCACTCTGATTAAAGTAGTTAATGACCAGTTGTTGGTCTATGACCAGAGTTGTGTCTCTTTGCCTGTATTGCTTCATCTCAGTGCAGCATTTGATACTGAAGATCATAACATTTTACTAGATAGGCTCTAAAATGCTGTTTGGATTAGGAGACTAGATCTTTCCTGGTGTAGATCTAACTGATCTTCGCTCATGTAAATCACATTTCTAGGACAGCCTTTAACATATCGCTCCTTCCACATCCCCCCCAGCCACTTACTTCTCCACCCTGGTTCTCTTGCCCCTGAACATTGAGAAGCTCCAGACTGACTGGGCAGCTGTTCCTAGGTCACTCCTGTGGCAGATTGATTTTGTACTCTAGACTAGATCTTGCAGAACCCAGAATAGATCTTCTAGTACCAGACTAGGACTTCTAGAACCATGACTAGGACTTTATTAGAACCAAGGATACTGCTTCTGTTGCTTACTTGAGCATGTTGCTTAAAGTAATATATATTCATGGCTGAAGGTGTGTCTGGGTTGAATTTACCTGCTGGACTCTTAGCAGTCGACTCTTCACATTTGTCTCCACCTGTGAGAAAATAAATCAGAGTAAAGAGCAGAAAATATAAAACCTACTTTATTGATGGTGAGTAAGTTCTGTGTGCAATTTTTGGTTGACTGCTATGTTTAAAAATACACTGAACATTTCTTAATTGACATTTTGTAAATTATATAGTCTGTGTTAAAAAACACATTGTTTATTATTGGACTACATTTGTGATTTGTCCATGTTTAAACTGAGATTGACAGCACTGTTCTCATTGTTGTTAAAGAACATTTGTTATTCAAACCTATTTGTTTGCAATGTTTATTAATATACCAGATGATTTTGAGTTTTGCCATATTCTACTTTGTAATTTATTAATTGAGATCACTAATGAAAGAAAATTAGGTTCTTTGAATATATAAAATAAATATGTAAACTGTAAATGAAAGAGAACAAAAAGTGAAGTTTGTCCAGATATTCTACATAGTGGCATTTGGCTCTGATTCTACAGAAGGAACTGTATCTCTCTCTGGTCAGGAGTGTGGTGTCCTCACCCAGCTGTTCAAGTGCAACATTATATTCCTTTTCTTATAGAGGGAATTGTAGTGTGGTGTCCCCGTTTCATCCTCAGAGACACTGGAGCTGCTCAGTCTTTTAGAAGGAGTGTTAAGTCTGCCTGACCAAACAGCTACAGGAGAGCAAGTGTTGGTGAGGGTGTCAACATGGGCTTTACTGAGGTGCCTTCACTCCTCTCTTCTGACTGTGTAACTGACAGTTGTGGTGGATGTGTGCCCAACACTTCCAGTGCCTGCTAACACTGTTATTGTATATAATGATTTGGCTGGAGGTGATGTGTGGAGAAGTTCCATTGTGGTCTCTTCTAAAGTCTTATTGCGAAGAGCTTGACTGCAGAAGGCCTTCCATGGTCAGTATTTGCCATTTGTGAAGTTGTTCAGGACAGCAGAGGTTTTAGTCCCAATGATCTGGTGTTTGCGCCTAAGTGTAAGGATAACATGAAAAATGATTTCTACCCCAGTGCTGTCAGGCTGAAGAAGAGTTTCTACCCCAGTGCTGTCAATAAAAAGACACCTGACCTCAGCACACAGGGTAATAAAGACACTTGACCTCAGCACACAGGGTAATAAAGACTCTTGACCTCAGCACACAGGGTAATAAAGACTCTTGACCTCAGCACACAGGGCAGTAAAGACACTTCACCTCAGCACACAGGGCAATAAAGACACTTGACCTTAGCACACAGGGCAATAAAGACTCTTGACCTCAGCACACAGGGCAATAAAGACTCTTGACCTCAGCACACAGGGTAATAAAGACACCTGACCTCAGCACACAGGGCAATAAAGACACCTGACCTCAGCACACAGGGCAATAAAGACACTTCACCTCAGCACAGAGGCTAATATAGATTCTTTACCTCAGCACACAGGGCAATAAAGACACCTGACCTTAGCACACAGGGTAATAAAGACACCTGACCTCAGCACACAGGGCAATAAAGACACTTCACCTCAGCACAGAGGGTAATATAGATTCTTTACCTCAGCACACAGGGCAATAAAGACAGCTGACCTCAGCACACAGGGTAATAAAGACACTTGACCTCAGCACACAGGGCAATAAAGACTCTTGACCTCACCAAACAGGGCAATAAAGACTCTTGACCTCACCAAACAGGGCAATAAAGACTCTTGACCTCAGCACACAGGGCAATAAAGACTCTTGACCTCAGCACACAGGGCAATAAAGACACGACCTTAAGACACAGGGCACTAAAGACTCTTGACCTCAGCACACAGGGTAATAAAGACTCTTGACCTCAGCACACTGGGTAATAAAGACACCTGACCTCAGCACACAGGGCAATAAAGACTCTTGACCTCACCGCTCACGTCTCCCTCCCTCCCTGACCTTGTCACTGGCTGTGCTGTGTGTATAAATTAACTAAGCATTGTTTTCCACTACATTCTTTGTCTATGGAGTTCACTAACAAAACAAAACCAAATGCTATCAGCATATAAAATGCTGAAATAGTGAGTTTAAAAAGTGAACATGATTTCACCTGCTTTATTTTCATTATGTTTGATTCTCAGGGTCTCAGCCAGTTGGTTGAGGTTCATCTTCTTCAGGATGTCCAGTGAGATCTGCACAGCTCCATCTGAGTCATATTTCTGCACCATCTTGTCCACAGTGTCAAGTCTGTCTGTATTCTCCAGATGGGACTTTGGGATGCGTTTGTCATCTTCTACACTGTTGGTCAGATGCCACTGGAACTTCTTCAGGTCCTCTATCTTCAGCTCCTCTAGAATGTCCAGCAGTAGTTTTGAAATGTTGTCCATCCTGAATCCAGACAACAGACTCCAGATTACTGAAGGTTCACAAACATGTTCAATGGTTTATGTTCACAGAGCAGGAATAGACAGAGGAGTGAATGTGAGTGTGTTGGGTGAAGTGTGCTGTGTGAGTGATGTAGTGAGGAGTGAATATGAGTGTGTTGGGTGAAGTGTGCTGTGTGGGTGATGTAGAGAGGTGTGAACATAGGGAAAAGATTATCATTTATTACCGATTAATTACCAAATTAAATTAGTTCATATTTTGTGCAGGGACCGAATGCCATTGTTTCAAATATACTTGCCATTATATCCAACTTAATTAATAAATGTGAAGTTTACTGATTAATGAATAAAACAAATATTTAGCAGACTTGCGGACAAATGAAAAGGGAAAGAGGGAAGAAAGAAAAACGGAAAAAAAGAAAAAAATTTAAATAAGATGTGTGACGTTTGCCCAAATGCCGCAGGGCATGGAACAGGACGCACAGACTCCCTCGACTTTTGTACATTTAATGACATTAAATATTTAAGAGAAGGGTGGCACTCACACATAACATTAACAGTGAACATAAATACACTTAACGCTAAGGATAACATAGTCTATACAGACAATAACGTGGGCTACACAGACATGGATACTAACAAACAATGACCTACGCTAAGGCACTGATGGTGGTTTAAATAGGCAGACACACACTCAACGTTAAACCCCATACAGGTGCGTGCCATCACGGGGGTGTGGCTACAAACAAGAGTGAACCCCCCACACGTGGCAGGCCATACCACGTGACTTGTGGGGGGGGAGCGTCCCGTGTTGAGATGAGCAGAGAAGAATGACTTCCAATAAAGTGGATTGAGTAATCAAGTGACCCAGACCTACACACACAACTTAGTTAAAGCTAACTAGGCAAGAGGCTACTATGGCTAAATTAATTAATTAGCGAGAATTGAGTAAAAATGTCTGAAAGGGAAGAACACCTATCTGGGGAATCCTAACGGGAACTTAGACCTGAGGTTACTATCTGAGCTAACAGGGGAGAAAAATAAATCTGTACAGAATTATTTATGTGAATGATGGCTCATGGCTGGCACCCAGAGCTTATCCTGTGAATGAAGTAGATGATCTTGTGTTTCGAGGTCAGTCAAGGGTCAGATAATCACTCTGCTCAGGGAGAGTTTGCAGAGCTTCGGAGTGGCTGAATTCTGGATGAATTTACACCACACATATTTCCCAACGTTTCTCTGCACTGTCAGTGACCGTAGCTCATCACCCAAGTTTTTCCAAGATGGCAAAATAGGCTGGGCCGAATCTTTTGGACAGCCCTGAACTTCGCCAGAGTTCCTGAGATTTAGGAAAGGTATTTCAGGAAGCACACAAGTTTGTAGCTGGGTGATGTAAACTGTTTTAAATCTAAGGCTGGCGGTTGGCTAGATTAAAACTAATTATGGTTGGCCAAACAGAACAAATCCTAATTCTACCAACAACAAAAAGAAAATGATTAAGTTGACGGTGTAGTGAAGAGCAAATGAAATGAGTTTAGATAGATTTGCAGACTGGGTCTAAGACAAACATATAAAATAAAACACTGTTATAATTATGTAATTCTTCTCGTGAGAGGTGCAGCCTTTAAGTTACTTCTTGTAGAGTTTGAACTGACTATCCGATACTGAGAATTGATTTTTAACTACTGATCTCGGGGGCAGCGTGGAAGGAATGGCTCAACAGCTCTGTTCATGCATATTCATAGTTTTTTTTGTCTCAGTCTCAGGCTTTGATTCAGGCAGGCATTAATCTCGAGTTAGCTTATAAGACATGATTAATTAAATATAGTAAAAAGGAAAGAAAGGGGGAATAAACAACTGGAACAGATATTGATATACTGATATATTGCTACTTGGGGTTGGGTGGTAATCGTCTTGTCATGGTACGCTCCCCTTCCCTCTGATCACGTGGTATGGCCCACCGCGTGCAGTGGGCTCGCTGTTAACTGTTCATGCTGACTTGTTTGTAACCACGCCCCCTTTTAGCACACACCTGCACCCAGTTCTTGGTTTCGTTTATGTAAGTATTTATGTATTTAAATGCCTGTTCATGTTAAATGTTAGGTGTGTTCACAGTAGATGTTCATGGTGTACTGGATGTTACGTGTGAATGCCGTTAACGTGTGTTGTTTATCTTTTCTTTTTTACGTTAATAAATGTGTGTCTCCGTCGAGAGAGGTCTGCGCGCCCTGCTCCTTGCCCTGCGGCACTCGGGCCGTCACATGTCATTTAAGCCATAATAGGTGGGAACAATTTTATCACACTAATTTCACCTGAGCGCTTAGTCCACATATTTCTAAATGAAAAGAAAAAGTTCTTACCACCAATATAAAGCTCATAACTATATATAGGAAACAGTTACATTTTTCAATAAGAGAAAGCATGATTATTACACAAATATTATAACTGTTCTCATATTAATAGATCAAATAGTCTTCCTCTGTCTATTATACTTGAAATGAAGAGGTAATCACATAATAGCAAGTATAAAGGTTAATATGCGAATACAGCAATGACAGGTTAATTCATAGGTAAACTGCATTCACCATACTGGGACTCCGTCTCTGCCTTTCAAAAACAGGAAAAGTTAACATACATTTATAAAGGGGGACTCAGAACAGTTCAGGTTGAAGAACCTGTTACTGACACTAAGGGGCACTGTGGATTCGTAGTCTACACAATCAAATATCTTGTTGGATTCATGAGAATTAATAAAGAATATTTTCCTTATTTGAGTTTGGTCTTGTTGCAGTGCAAAGCGAACACTTTGTACAGGAAAGGTTAAAATCCAGTATTCCAGGAATGTGGACTTTTAATAAGTCTTGCAGATCTAGGCATTCTGGCATGTGAATTTGACCTTAAGTTTACATGATTGGTTTTCTGAATCTGGCCGTATGGTTGGTTTTATGAATCTTACTGAAGGTCATAATTACTAACAGAGAGAAATACACGAGATTACAGCAATATCTACGAAACATGAGGACAGTGTTACCTTTACTGGGTTCAGTCTGCAAGTCTTCAGGAAGAATGTCTGGTTCTGTCTTCATCAGGATGTCCAGAGTTTACAGAACTACAGCAAATAACATTAATTTATGTTAAAACACTCACTTTATCTATTGTTTCACTACTGCAGTTTTCACCACTGTAGCTCGTCATAATAAGCAATGTTATTACTATAAATACACCTGTACACACACTCTCTGTTTCTTCACTGGAGTTCACCTGTACACAGTCTGTTTCTATCTGAACAATAATCTGGTTGCACCTTTTTTCTCTTTAGAAGGAACCAAGCCAGTATGAGCATTTTTAAGTGCTATTACATCACAAGAGTAGAAGAACAAGCCTTGTCATGTTACGATTATCAAATTGCCCTCTGTGTGTGTGTTTATAACATATCTACCTATGTGTGCAAGTTTATACAATATCTCCCTCTGTGTGTGTGTGTTTATACCATATCTCCCTCTGTGTGTGTGTGTTTATACCATATCTCCCTCGGTATGTGTGTGTGTGTTTATACCATATCTCCCTCTGTGTGTGCGTGTGTGTGTGTGTGTGTGTGGGGTGGGTTATACCATAGCTCCCTCTGTGTGTGTGTGTGTGTGTGTGTGTGTGTGTGTGTGTTTATACCATATCTCCCTCTGTGTGTGTGTGTCTTTGTGTGTTTATACCATATCTCCCTTTGTGTGTGTGTGTGTGTGTGTGTGTTTATACCATATCTCCCTCTCTGTGTGTGTGTGTGTTTATACCATATCTCCCTCTGTGTGTGTGTGTGTGTTTAGACCATATCTCCCTCTGTGTGTGTGTGTGTTTATACCATATCTCCCTCTGTGTGTGTGTGTGTGTGTGTGTGTTTATACCATATCTCCCTCTGTGTGTGTGTTTATACCATATCTCCCTCTGTGTGTGTGTGTGTTTATACCATAGCTCCCTCTGTGTGTGTGTTTATACCATAGCTCCCTCTGTGTGTGTGTGTTTATACTATAGCTCCCTCTGTGTGTGTGTGTTTATACCATAGCTCCCTCTGTGTGTGTGTGTGTGTTTATACCATATCTCCCTCTGTGTGTGTGTGTTTATACCATATCTCCCTCTGTGTGTGTGTTTATACCATATCTCCCTCTGTGTGTGTGTGTGGGTGTGTGTGTGTGTGTGTGTTTATACCATATCTCCCTCTGTGTGTGTGTGTGTGTGTGTGTGTGTTTATACCATAGCTCCCTCTGTGTGTGTGTGTTTATACCATAGCTCCCTCTGTGTGTGTGTGTTTATACCATATCTCCCTCTGTGTGTGTGTGTGTGTGTGTGTGTGTGTGTTTATACCATAGCTCCCTCTGTGTGTGTGTTTATACCATAGCTCCCTCTGTGTGTGTGTGTTTATACCATAGCTCCCTCTGTGTGTGTGTGTTTATACCATATCTCCCTCTGTGTGTGTGTGTTTATACCATATCTCCCTCTGTGTGTGTGTGTGTGTTTATACCATATCTCCCTGTGTTTGTGTGTGTGTGTGTGTTTATACCATATCTCCCTCTGTGTGTGTGTGTGTTTATACCATATCTCCCTCTGTGTGTGTGTGTTTATACCATATCTCCCTCTGTGCTTGTGTGTGTGTTTATACCATATCTCCCTCTGTGTGTGTGTGTTTATACCGTATCTCCCTGTGTTTGTGTGTGTGTGTATACCATAGCTCCCTCTGTGTGTGTTTATACCATATCTCCTTCTGTGTGTGTGTGTTTATACCATAGCTCCCTCTGTGTGTGTTTGTGTGTTTATACCATATCTCCCTCTGTGTGTGTGTGTGTGTGTTTATACCATATCTCCCTCTGTGTGTGTGTTTGTGTGTTTATACCATATCTCCCTCTGTGTGTCTGTGTGTATACCATAGCTCCCTCTGTGTGTGTGTGTTTATACCATATCTCCCTCTGTGTGTGTGTGTTTATACCATATCTCCCTCTGTGTGTGTGTGTGTGTTTATACCATATCTCCCTCTGTGTGTGTGTGTGTGTGTTTATACCATATCTCCCTCTGTGTGTGTGTTTATACCATATCTCCCTCTGTGTGTGTGTGTGTTTATACCATATCTCCCTCTGTGTGTCTGTGTGTGTGTGTGTGTGTGTGTGTTTATACCATAGCTCCCTCTGTGTGTGTGTTTATACCATAGCTCCCTCTGTGTGTGTGTGTTTATACCATAGCTCCCTCTGTGTGTGTGCGTTTATACCATATCTCCCTCTGTGTGTGTGTGTGTGTGTGTGTGTGTTTATACCATAGCTCCCTCTGTGTGTGTGTTTATACCATAGCTCCCTCTGTGTGTGTGTGTGTTTGTTTGTGTGTTTATACCATATCTCCCTCTGTGTGTGTGTGTGTGTTTATACCATAGCTCCCTCTGTGTGTGTTTATACCATATCTCCCTCTGTGTGTGTGTGTGTGTCTGTGTATGTTTATACCATAGCTCCCTCTGTGTGTGTTTATACCATATCTCCCTCTGTGTGTGTGTGTGTTTATACCATATCTCCCTCTGTGTGTGTGTGTTTTTATACCATATCTCCCTCTGTGTGTGTGTGTGTGTGTGTTTATACCATATCTCCCTCTGTGTGTGTGTGTGTGTTTATACCATATCTCCCTCTGTGTGTGTGTGTGTGTTTATACCATATCTCCCTCTGTGTGTGTGTGTGTGTGTGTGTGTGTGTGTGTATGTTTATACCATAGCTCCCTCTGTGTGTGTTTATACCATAGCTCCATCTGTGTGTGTTTATACCATATCTCCCTCTGTGTGTGTGTGTGTGTTTATATCATATCTCCCTCTGTGTGTGTGCGTGTGTGTGTGTGTTTATACCATATCACCCTCTGTGTGTGTGTGTGTGTTTATACCATATCTCCCTCTGTGTGTGTGTGTGTGTGTGTGTGTGTTTATACCATATCTCCCTCTGTGTGTGTGTTTATACCATATCTCCCTCTGTGTGTGTGTGTGTGTGTTTATACCATATCTCCCTCTGTGTGTGTGTGTGTGTTTATACCATATCTCCCTCTGTGTGTGTGTGTGTGTTTATACCATATCTCCCTCTGTGTGTGTGTGTGTGTGTGTGTGTGTGTGTTTATACCATATCTCCCTCTGTGTGTGTGTGTTTATACCATATCTCCCTCTGTGTGTGTGTGTGTGTGTGTTTGTTTGTGTGTTTATACCATATCTCCCTCTGTTTGTGTGTGTGTGTTTATACCATAGCTCCCTCTGTGTGTGTTTATACCATATCTCCCTCTGTGTGTGTGTGTGTGTCTGTGTATGTTTATACCATAGCTCCCTCTGTGTGTGTTTATACCATATCTCCCTCTGTGTGTGTGTGTGTGTGTGTGTTTATACCATATCTCCCTCTGTGTGTGTGTGTGTTTTTATACCATATCTCCCTCTGTGTGTGTGTGTGTGTGTTTATATCATATCTCCCTCTGTGTGTGTGTGTGTTTATACCATATCTCCCTCTGTGTGTGTGTGTGTGTGTGTGTGTGTGTGTGTGTGTGTGTGTGTGTGTGTGTATGTTTATACCATAGCTCCCTCTGTGTGTGTTTATACCATAGCTCCATCTGTGTGTGTTTATACCATATCTCCCACTGTGTGTGTGTGTGTGTTTATATCATATCTCCCTCTGTGTGTGTGCGTGTGTGTGTGTGTTTATACCATATCACCCTCTGTGTGTGTGTGTGTGTTTATACCATATCTCCCTCTGTGTGTGTGTGTGTTTATACCATATCTCCCTCTGTGTGTGTGTTTATACCATATCTCCCTCTGTGTGTGTGTGTGTGTGTTTATACCATATCTCCCTCTGTGTGTGTGTTTATACCATATCTCCCTCTGTGTGTGTGTGTGTGTTTATACGATATCTCCCTCTGTGTGTGTGTGTGTTTAGACCATATCTCCCTCTGTGTGTGTGTGTGTGTGTGTGTGTGTGTGTGTTTATACCATATCTCCCTCTGTGTGTGTGTGTTTATACCATATCTCCCTCTGTGTGTGTGTGTGTGTTTGTTTGTGTGTTTATACCATATCTCCCTCTGTTTGTGTGTGTGTGTTTATACCATAGCTCCCTCTGTGTGTGTTTATACCATATCTCCCTCTCTGTGTGTGTGTGTGTTAATACCATATCTCCCTCTGTGTGTGTGTGTGTGTCTGTGTATGTTTATACCATAGCTCCCTCTGTGTGTGTTTATACCATATCTCCCTCTGTGTGTGTGTGTGTTTATACCATATCTCCCTCTGTGTGTGTGTGTGTTTTTATACCATATCTCCCTCTGTGTGTGTGTTTGTGTGTGTTTATACCATATCTCCCTCTGTGTGTGTGTGTGTGTTTTTATACCATATCTCCCTCTGTGTGTGTGTGTGTGTGTGTGTTTATACCATATCTCCCTCTGTGTGTGTGTGTGTTTATACCATATCTCCCTCTGTGTGTGTGTGTGTGTGTGTGTGTATGTTTATACCATAGCTCCCTCTGTGTGTGTTTATACCATATCTCCCTCTGTGTGTGTGTGTGTGTTTATATCATATCTCACTCTGTGTGTGTGTGTGTGTGTGTGTGTGTGTGTGTGTGTTTATACCATAGGTCCCTCTGTGTGTGTGTGTGTGTGTGTGTGTGTGTGTGTGTGTGTGTGTTTATACCATATCTCCCTCTGTGTGTGTGTGTGTGTGTTTATACCATATCTCCCTCTGTGTGTGTGTGTGTATGTGTGTGTTTATACCATATCTCCCTCTGTGTGTGTGCGTGTGTGTGTGTGTTTATACCATATCACCCTCTGTGTGTGTGTGTGTGTTTATACCATATCTCCCTCTGTGTGTGTGTTTGTGTGTTTATACCATATCTCCTTCTGTGTGTGTGTGTGTGTGTGTGTGTGTGTTTATACCATATCTCCCTCTGTGTGTGTGTGTTTATACCGTATCTCCCTCTGTGTCTGTGTGTGTGTATACCATAGCTCCCTCTTTGTGTGTTTATACCATATCTCCCTCTGTGTGTGTGTGTGTTTATACCATATCTCCCTCTGTGTGTGTGTTTATACCATATCTCCCTCTGTGTGTGTGTGTATACCATATCTCCCTCTCTGTGTGTGTGTGTGTTAATACCATATCTCCCTCTGTGTGTGTGTGTGTGTGTCTGTGTATGTTTATACCATAGCTCCCTCTGTGTGTGTTTATACCATATCTCCCTCTGTGTGTGTGTGTGTTTATACCATATCTCCCTCTGTGTGTGTGTGTGTGTTTTTATACCATATCTCCCTCTGTGTGTGTGTTTGTGTGTGTTTATACCATATCTCCCTCTGTGTGTGTGTGTGTTTTTATACCATATCTCCCTCTGTGTGTGTGTGTGTGTGTGTGTGTTTATACCATATCTCCCTCTGTGTGTGTGTGTGTTTATACCATATCTCCCTCTGTGTGTGTGTGTGTGTGTGTGTGTGTGTGTGTGTGTGTATGTTTATACCATAGCTCCCTCTGTGTGTGTTTATACCATATCTCCCTCTGTGTGTGTGTGTGTGTTTATATCATATCTCACTCTGTGTGTGTGTGTGTGTGTTTATACCATAGGTCCCTCTGTGTGTGTGTGTGTGTGTGTGTGTGTGTGTGTGTGTTTATACCATATCTCCCTCTTTGTGTGTGTGTGTGTGTTTATACCATATCTCCCTCTGTGTGTGTGTGTGTCTGTGTGTGTTTATACCATATCTCCCTCTGTGTGTGTGCGTGTGTGTGTGTGTTTATACCATATCACCCTCTGTGTGTGTGTGTGTGTTTATACCATATCTCCCTCTGTGTGTGTGCGTGTGTGTTTATACCATATCTCCCTCTGTGTGTGTGTGTTTATACCGTATCTCCCTCTGTGTGTGTGTGTGTATACCATAGCTCCCTCTTTGTGTGTTTATACCATATCTCCCTCTGTGTGTGTGTGTGTTTATACCATATCTCCCTCTGTGTGTGTGTTTATACCATATCTCCCTCTGTGTGTGTGTGTATACCATAGCTCCCTCTGTGTGTGTGTGTGTGTGTGTTTATACCATATCTCCCTCTGTGTGTGTGTTTATACCATATCTCCCTCTGTGTGTGTGTGTTTATACCATATCTCCCTCTGTGTGGGTGTGTGTGTGTGTATAACATAGCTCTCTCTGTGTGTGTGTGTGTTTATACCATATCTCCCTCTGTGTGTGTGTGTGTGTGTGTTTATACCATATCTCCCTCTGTGTGTGTGTGTTTATACCATATCTCCCTCTGTGTGTGTGGTTGTGTTTATACCATATCTCCCTCTGTGTGTGTGTGTGTATACCATAGCTCCCTCTGTGTGTGT
>NC_137497.1:24841220-24848720 GCF_041902795.1 Electrophorus electricus | reverse complement strand
CCATAGCTCCCTCTGTGTGTGTGTGTGTTATTCCATAGCTTCCTCTGTGTGTGTATTGGGAACAGAAGGATGATACATGAACAGACATGTTGGGACCAGAAGACACAGCAACAAACATGGAATCAGATCCAGAAAAGAAGAGGGAAACAAACATGAGCACAGAGACAGACAAAAATACAAATATGTAAACACCATGAATACTGTAAGAGGTGTATTAACACTGCAGGTGTTACCATCACTGTTCAAGTGTTTAGATAACATTAGATGTGTAATGTCAGCACTTCACGTCACTCCACTAACAGTGTAGGTGTTCATTCTGTAAGGTGGGCTCGAACCCACTTCGGCTAGCTGATGCCACCAACAGCCTACTGGGCTTTAATAATGGTGGGCCTGTGTGCAGAACAGTTCAGTCTTGGACCAGGTAAAACAAAAGGAAAAAACGAAGCATCACGCCGAGCATGGCAAAAGGGAGAACAAAGGATGCCATGGCAAATCCAAACAGTCCAAACAAACTTCCCATAGACCAGAAAACAGGGAGGAACTTGAATGGCTAAGGGAAGCCTCGGGAGAGAGACAGACTTGAGAGGGGAAAACTGGAGAGGGGAGGGGACGTGTAAAAATACGAACACCCTCGCAGCACAGAAGTAAGGTCTAGCAAAAGAGGGAAAACTGGAGAGGACGTGTAAAAACACGAACACCCTCGCAGCACAGAAGTAAGGCGTAGCATGAGGGCACACAGACCTCAATACCTGAAGGTACCAGCTAGGAGCTTGGCTCAGAACTTTGGCAAAGACCCAGCCCTGAATGTGTGGGTCATTGGGCTTATATAAGGTCTACCCCAGCTGTTGGGCGTTAAGCCTGATTAGTGGTGTTCCTGACACGAGGCCTCCCTCTGGTGGCTGGAGGGAGCCTCAGCCTGGTGCCAACCCTTACACATTTAGCACTTCAGGTCACTACACTAACAGTGTAGGTATTCATTCTTACAGGGGATTTTTCTGTTTAGGTTCTGTTTGGAACTCAGACACAACCAGTTGTCATCAGCAGAAAGCAGTTTAGATGCTTGAGTTCAAGAAAGAATGAAACACTTTCTATCAACATGTGCTGTGTGAGACAGAGAGAGATCCATCATGGTGTACTGCTGCTGTCACATGTGTGTGTGTGAGAGAGAGATGGAGAGAGAGAGACATGGGGGTACAGAAAGAGAGAGATGGAGGGAGAGAGAGAGAGAGAGAGAGAGAGAGAGAGAGAGAGAGAGAGAGAGAGAGAGACATGGGGGTACAGAAAGAGAGAGATGGAGAGAGAGACATTGGAGGGGTACAAAGAATGAGCACCTAGGATTTAGCTTCAGTTCAAGTTCTGAATAACAGTTTGGAATTTGCCCACAGCAGTTTTCATTACCAGAAACCAGTTCAGCAGGTCTGGTTGTTATCTTTTGACTCTGAACCATGGGCTGAACACCTCAGGGGAGCTGTTAGCATTTTAGCTCTGGGGCTAGAGTGAAGTGAACCTCTCCACCCATTCTGGGGTAACACCCACAATATCGTCATGTTTCCCTGACAAGGAGGAGTTAGACTGGAATGGGAGTGAAGTACTGAGTGTTTAATGGACACCGTTCTGAGATAAAGAAAATACTGAGTGGCCAACATAAAAGACAAGTGTGAGAGAGTGTGAGGGCATCTTTTTAATCAGGCAATGGTAAATAGTAAGTAAGTATACAAGTACAATATTTATTGTATATAGCACTTTTATAGACTGGAGTGTGTATATTTTATATTAAAGTTAGTGTGTGTGTGTGTGTGTGTGTGTGTGTGTGTGTGTGTGTGTGTGTGTGTGTGTGTGTGTGTGTGTGTGTGTGTGTGTTATGACACAGTAAAGGTTGTAAGTTGTTGTTACTAGCTGTAATTTAGAATTTAGAACCTACAATCTACTTTATCTAAAGTCACTCACTGATGCCAACAAGCTCTCATTGTTGACGAGAGGAATACTGTCTCCATCTAGTGGCCATAATGTGTATTAAGTTCAACTCTTTTATTCTGCATTTCCTCACACTTAAAACATAAGCCTCAAACGCTTAATGCACAACTCCCAATAGTCTGTATGTCCTGAGTGAATGATGGCCATGTGGCAGTGGTAGCTCAGTGGATAAGGTACTTGACTTATAATTGGAAGGTTGCTGGGTAAAGCCCCACCAGTTATCACTGTTGGGCCCCTGAGCAAGGCCCTTAACCCTCAACTTCTCAAGTTGTAATCAGTCATAAATGTAAGTCGCTTTGGACAAACGTGTCAGCTAAATGTAGTGGCCATAGCGCGTATTGCAGCGGCACCATAGTTCCTCATGGTTAATCCATATCTTCAATGTTTCCTGAAATTGAGCCACATCCGGCCAAATAGTTTTATTATTTTGAAAATAAACTCATTTTTAAAACTGAAACTTTAAGTCTTGATTTTGAACTTTAAAAATACAACACTGTATTCCAACTAAAAAGTTTAGGAAACGTGTTGTTTCAGTTTAAATGATTAACAGACACTTTACAGTGTGAGGTTTCTCACTTCATGGAACTCTGTGAGGGCAGCGTAATATCTGCTTACGATGCGTCCAACAGGACAACTCAGCGCGCAGGTAAGAAATGTTAGCTATTTTTAAACAGATACTCAGTGAAATTATCCTAAATATTGTAATGACGGGTTAATAGGTGCATACGTAAAGGGAAATGTGTCTTTAGGTGTGGAGTTTGCCAAAGATTGAACTGAAGTGTAGGGCAGGCATTAGCTAGCAAGCTAGTTAGCTTTCTGCTATTAGCTAGTTAGCGTTCATGTGTCCTACAGTCCTTCAGTGTCCAGCTCACGTTTTTGCCTTCAGCGCTGTTTGTTAACATCTGTGTTACGCACTGGTGACTACAGCTAATTCAACAGTGGCTCCAGCTGCACAGTGTCCCATGTTCATAAATACTAGTTAGTTTACACAGCAGGACATTTTCAGGTGTGTTTATTGTGTGTTGTGATCCGCAGCTAGCTGGCTAAGTTATGTATGAAAAACTGATGACGTGACGGACGCAGTTCTGCTCAGCGCAGTTCAGGTTGAAGAAGAACAACGTTCAGTACTGGAGAAGTTAAGAGGGTTCTGCCTGAATTTCCAGTTAGTCTTTGTTGTGTGGAGAGCAGTGTGTTGTTGTGTGAAGAGCTGTGTGCGTCTTTTAGTAAGTGTAGACACAGCAGTAGTAAATGTAATTGATTTATTATTTATTAGATAAATATCTGCAGCTGACTTGTTGTGATGTCTTAGGGTTAATATGATGAAAGTGAACCTTGATGACAAAGTTACAGGTTAGTTCATTATGTAACGTAATGTAATATTGAATATAGTCTGATAATGTGCTCTCAGTGTACTAACTAGAGTAAGTGAGTTATAGGTTAGTTCATTATGTAATGTAATAGTGAATATAGTCTGATAATAGAATTTACAAACTGTCAAAAAAATTATTTATTCCTTGATTTGATTTGCCCCTCCACACACACACACACACACACACACACACACACATTTATATATATATATATATATATATATATATATATATATATATATATATATGTGGCAATATTATATGAAAATACATTAAAACACAATGAAGGATCCTCAAAATAGTTTTATTGACAAAAAAAATTTCTTTAATTGTGAAATATTTAGGTGATTAAAGTTAATAAAAGTTACCAGTCTTAAACGATTACGTTCCACCAGTATGTACTGATACTCAAACGTGCGTATGGGTCTCGGTTGTGTGTGTCTCTCTCTCACTCACTCACTCACTCACCCATCCTACTCCCTCCCATTGGCTGATTCTCTAAGAAGTCACACCTCCTCAAAAGTCATCACCCTATCATGCAGAAAATACTTTCTGAGAAAAACTGATATATAGCCAATCACCCATCCCACTCTCCTCCCATTGGCTGATTCTCTAAGAAGTCACCCCCCCCCCCCCCCATTAACACCACCATGCAGGAAACCCCCTCCCAAAACCAAATCCCTCCCAGGGTCAGAACTAGGCCAGAAAGATAAAATTTTGGTGCTTTTTTTTCTTTGTACCCAACCAACCAGCCCTGTTTAAAAGAGGTTCCTTTAATTGAGAAGTATTATTATGATTAAAGAAAATTTAAGTTTTCAGTCTTATACTACACCAGTTTTTATCCACTTTCTATGTTGTTTAGTATCCTCTCTGACCTGACACACACTCTACAGTCAGGGGTCGTTGATTCTCTCTCTCACGCGCACACACACACACACACAGACACACACTTCTCCCCAACACCTCTTCACATCTTATTTGCCAGATGTACTCAAACAGGGCAATAAGCAAACTTTTCAGAAAACATCACAATGTTTCCATTTATTTTTTTTTTTCTGCGATCTCTAAACAAATGTGGTTACTTTATAAGTTTTATCACACAAGGTTCTTGTCCATTATCACAGTTTGGGCCCTTAACATTTTTCAGTGCATTCTACATCTGAGAGTGGTGTTGGGGAGGGGTGGATTGTAATTTACAACTTAAACGATTACTTTCCACCCAGTCTTTGATGCTGTAATTTACAGCTTTTATACAAAAACCATTTCTTTTCTACACCTACACTTCTTTTCTTAAAGCGGTGTTTTACAGTACTTCACTCCTTTAGTTTACAGTTGTAATTGTAAGCGATACATCTGAAAACCTTTGTCAAGACCTCCAAATGAACATGGACATGGCTTACATGTTTTCAACAGGTACGTTCTTTTTTATCCGTTCATGTTAAAACATATTAGTATAAGTTACTAAAAAGGCTGGCATGTATCTAGCTATTTATTTAGCTAATGGTTGAAATACTTTATCATGCGTTGTATGATTTAACTCGGTGGGGCTTAGTGTCATAATTAATTTCAGGTCTAGACCACTCACATGGTCTAGACCGCTCAGCCTCCCAGTCGAACAGACTCAACTCCTTATCCCTGTCGTCCGAGCCATCTTAAAAAAAAATTGATCCAATTATTCTAGTATAAATGTGATTAATAAACATGCTTTTAAAAATATACTTACGTGGAGATGGCGGCCTACAGGTTAGTGTGGTTGAACAGCGTGAATAGGCATAGAGATATTTAGACGTATCTTATAAGCCACAGTGACCTCTGTATACGTTTCTATAAGTCTTATTTAAGTCTTATTCATTCCGTATTTACAGAGGAATCACAGGTGAACAGCCTCCAACAGAAAACATGACATCCATCCTGCTGGAAAGAACAAACACAAAGATGCTTGACATGAGAAGAAGTGATTTGAAATTCTCACATACTGCTTTTAAACTTGTTATATGTGCATCATGTTCAGATTGTAACACTACATGTTTGCTGTATATCACCTTTGCCTTTTTTCTTTTTCTTTTCTTTTATTCTCTTCCCTTAGATGTAGAGTTTTGCTGATGCTACATTACAGGCTAATTAAGGAGGTGTTGTCCTTCACAGTCAAACATTTCATCATACTAAGCTTGGGTGCTGTGTGTGCTTTGTGTTGATCAAATCTTGGCTGGCCACTGGAGGTGTGTACAGGGCAGGAGAGTGAGCTGAGTTTGATCCCAGTGATGAGTCCCTGTCAGGCCTGCGGGGCTGCCTGTAACCCTGGCCCTCATCTATCACATTACGTGCTGCAGTCATTTATTATAGAGAGAAATGTGAACTAAGGTCGACAATGGCACTTACACAAAATTGCTACATCAAATAAACTTTAGACTGCATGTGTGTGTGTGTGTTTGACTTTGTGCATCGCACCTACTCTCCTGGATGGGTTTCATGTTGGCCGGTGCAGCACCTAATGATGGCAGATGTGCAATGAAAGTGAAAGTTTGGAATGATGTGACCTGTCGGAGAGGGTCAGTCAGCCAACCTCAGACTCCAACGTCATATGACTAACACACTAGGCTTAGTGCACCTAATGGTACTGTTAAATTACACATAATGTCAAGGCCACAACACAGAGCATGGTAAACCTGGACTTCAGATGACACTGTTTGGATGTTGTGCTTACTAATCCTAGCTGCAGCAGTTATTTAGGTCATTATATATGGTTTATTAGATGGTTGTTTTTGTTGTGCCCCACATGTTACCGAGACAGTGTGACACAAATATGCTTTCATCAAATCAGCACTCATTGCATCTTACAGCAACATGGAGAGGGATGTTCAGGCACTGCATGCTGCAGTCATTTGTCATAGAAAAAAATGTGAACTAAGGCAGTTTACAATGACACTTGTACAAAATTTCTACATCATTTAAACTTTAGACTGTATGTGTGTGTAATGTTCATAGCCTTAGAAACTGGTTCAAAGTGACCAGTACTTCAGGTTTGATCCCCTTTATGTTACCTTCTGCCCACTGTCCTCTGTAGCTGGATCGATCCGGGGAAGTCAAGAGACACTGACACCAAGGTAGTGAATCAAGAGAGTTCCACTTTATTGAGGAAAGCACAGAGTATATATGTGTCCTATATCTACTATCTAATCTACAGCATGATGGGGAAAGTGAGGAATGTTCTAAGGGTCTACGTAGAAAGGAAAGAAGCAGGTTAGTAAAGATGTTCTCTGCATGAACGAGCCATGAGCTGTTCCCATGCTAGCCATGAGCCACTCCTGTGCATAGAGAGAGAGGGAGAGAGAGAAAGAGAAAGGGAGGGGTAAAGGAGACAAAAAGAGAGAGCGGATGACCTCGGGCGACCAGCTCGCGGTCAAGCAGTCATGTCATGGCTGATAAGCAGAGACCTCGCATTGGGTGCCTGAAGACAGACAGGCTCCAGTGTCTAACACATAGCAGTCTTGACTTTCACTTTCTGCAGTGCTTTAGAATCTGAACAAAGAATGACATTATTTTAATATGTTGCCAAATAAAATGTTTTACTTTGTGATATTTGTTTATTACCCATAATGTTTTAGACCAGTTCTCTCTCCAGAGAGATTAAGGCAACATTCTGATAAATTGAACACAGACATCAAGCAGAAAACTGAGGGGTCTAGTAGGAGAATGGAGACTCTGTTGTTATGGCTCTCAGGAACAGGCTGTTGGAATGTGTAACTGATGTGTGTGTGTGTATGTATGTAAGCAGATACAGTGTTTTATTGTCCTACTCAGTGTGCCTTTTTCCCATTGTCCAAAAGCCAAAATAGGATTTTCTAGGGTAAGATTGACAAAGACTAAACAAAGTGAATTAGTTGTCCAATTACTTTAGCTGTCAACAGGATGATCTGTCTTATCACTTCTTACTTAATAAAGAGAAGCCTTTAACTTCCAGAGTAGTGTCAGTCAATGGCTAAGGTACTTGATTACCAATCAGAAATTTGCTGGTTCAAATCCCATCACTGACAGGTTCCTGCTGTTGGGCCCATAAGCAAGACCCTTAAAGCTCAGTTGCCCTATAAAATGTCCTGATGTTCCTGTGGCTTAACATTTTTCACAATCTTTTCTTGACACATTGTAGTGTTTGTGA
>NC_137497.1:24778720-24836220 GCF_041902795.1 Electrophorus electricus | reverse complement strand
AAAGAACCTCATATGGCTCAGAACCCCAAACGAGCACAACACACTTTGGGGTTCCTACTGTCTCACTTTGTGCAGTACACCACTGTCTTCGTACAGTTTTCCTGAAGGTACAAAAGGAATTCTGTACAAGTGTTGCTGGGTCACAGGTGACACAACCATGGAGTGGCCATTTTACCTCTGCAGCTGAATGTGTGCATGGGCTTTTGTTCAGTGCAACTGGAGTGCATGTGGAGGATAGGCTGGACCTCCCTGAGGAGTTCCACAGTTCAGTCATCGAGGCTGTGTATAATGAGCTCCTCAGAAGAATTGAGGCCAGGAAAAATGTGAATGTGACCCAAGCATTTATCAGTGGTGGTCTGGAGCTTGGAGGAGCCTTATCATTTGTTAAGGTCATTCAGAGGAAAGATCTGGCCCAGTTCCTCTACTGTCCCTCCAAAGACGGCTCTAGATCTGCAAAGCTGACAACAGTAAGGACCACTGTATTTGGTGTGGCTGAAGCTAAGACCAGGCAGACACACTGGATACATCGCCTAATGGGGAGGATCTCAAGAACTGTCAGGAAGGTAAAGTAGTGGTCTATTTTATATATTTATGTTCTTAATGAATTTAGTAGCATGACAGTCCATGGAAGAACAAGACCAAGCTCTGAGTTTTGATGTGCATAAAAGTAAGGCTCTTCAGAAGCAGAGAAAAACAGTTTGCTTTTTAGAAAGCTCAAATGTTAAACACCATTTGGTTTCTGACGGTATTTCTTTCTCGTTTTAGATCTACACCGGAAGCCGAACTCTCTGCAAAAGATGTCAGAGCTCTTTCTCACAGAGGATAAGCTCCATGTTTAAAAACAAAAAACAAAAAAAAAAACACTTCACAAGTGATGGTGTTTGAAGAATCAGTTCCATGTTTAAAAAATGTGGTGGAAATAAATAAAGATGTACTGATGTAAAATGTAGACCAGTCACTTCACTCACTATCTGACATGATATATAGACACATGCAGAGAGAGAATAAGGCACCATAAAACCCATAAACACATAAATTACATAGAACAAGTTTCAGTATGTAAATTCTCTTTAAGGTGTTTACAACATGTGGACAGTGGAAGGATTTTTGAAGTGTTTGTAATGGTAGCAGTTCTCCTGAGCAGAGACCGGACATTGAGACTGCTTCCAAATGCACACAGCCTTGACAGGCACACAGGCCTGCTCCCTGTTTTCATAGACCCAGGCAGTGCAAACACCAGGAATTAAAGGCAGAGGCATATCGGAATAGCAGCAAATGAATAAGAACAACAGGGTGCCTTTGTAATACGTTTCAAATAGAAACTAGTAGTGTAAATTATCCATCATATGCCAGCTTTGAGTGGGTCAAGAGCATGTGCCATAATCGGTTTGTCCATCTGCTTATATTGTGTGGTATCTATAATTTCAGACAGTCATTAGAAAATTAAGTACCATAATCCTTTATTGTTTTGTTTGAAACCATATGCTTAGATTACTTTGAATAATGATGTGTATGGTGTATGTATGAATATTAAGTCTTTATCATCACTGTGCACTACTGAAATTCTTGTAAAATGAGTTTGAGTTACTTCCAAAATGGTGGCACACTGTACTGTATTCACCCACAGACATTTGAGTGCTGCATTTAAATTGGGGGGGGGGGGGGGGACGACACTCCAGTTGTAAATTTGTTGACTTCTCACTTACTTAAAAAAATTGGAATAAAGCGACTTGGCCTTAAGATGAATAAAAATTTAGTCTCTAAAGCTGGCACTTCTCAGGGCTGCAGTCATGTGGGTTTACACTGTGAACTCCTCCGTCTTTTCCATTTAATTCGGTCACACCGGTTACATGAAGCGGGTCACCACAGAGTCTTGTGTTGTCTCTGTGATTTAGAAAACGGTCTGCTGATGACATGCGGTCCAAAGATGACAGACAAGGTATCGACAGCTTCATCAGGTACTTGTGAAGGCCACAAAGACCAGTAGATTTACTATTTAATGCTGCAGAACTTAGCTAACTGCTAAGAGTACAGTTAAATTAGATCAGTGTACTGGTAAATAGAGGGCTTAGATCAGTGTAGGGGTGAATAGAGGGCTTAGATCAGTGTAGGGGCGAATAGAGGGCTTAGATCAGTGTAGGGGTGAATAGAGGGCTTAGATCTGTAGGGGTGAATAGAGGGTTTAGATCAGTGTAGGGGTGAATAGAGGACTTAGATCAGTGTAGGGGTGAATAGAGGGCTTAGAACAGTGTAGGGGTGAAAAGTGTGGAAATACGTTAACAATGACAAAGATGAAGTACTTTAACGTTTAGTATTTATGAGGAGTTGTGAATGCTGAGATGTCCACCACTAAGTTTAATAAAATGGATTTTACACAATACAAAAAACAAACGTTCTTGTACTGAATAAAAGTTGGATTGAGTTTTTGTGTGTGTAACAGGAACCAGACGATTACATGTGAACAACGTATTGTCATTAAATGGCAGTGGTTTTGTCCCAGTGCCCTGTGGAGATGATCAGGACATGTCTCTCAGTGATGCGAATGCTTAGACCAGATGCTTAGACAGCTGGAGTGATGGTGTTGTGTGTGACAATGGGCTTGTCCTTATAGGGATCTTTTAAAAGCTGTTGATGATGCTCTTATGGCATCCACTTGTGCAGAATGTGTAGCTAAGCTTTCCCTCCCTGCGTCTCACTTTCACTCATTTATGTATTTTTTCCTCTTGGTTGTTACTGGGATGATAAGCGTACCCATAGATGAAATTGTGGCTATTCTCATGCCCCCACCTTGTCTCAGAATTTGTCCAGGAAAGAATAAGTACAATGTTAACCTCAACAATTTAACTTTAAATGAACTATTCTAACCCATTTACTGTTGGTTTGGAGGACTAGCTCCCAATATTTGCAGTGCCATTACATGTGTGAGCACATGCGGGTGAAAGTGTAAGTGCACTGCATGTTCCCACTAAACCAGCTAAGGCTTACAGTGGGCAGAGGAGGAGGCAGTGATTGAGAGTCCCAGTTTAAATGGACTAAAGTGGTGTCACAAGTTCATAATGTCATTAGCCAGGATAGCAATTCAGTGGAACTTATTATATTATGGACATGGTGCTCTGGGGAAATCTTGGTCCACAGACAATATCCATGTTGACTTCAGGCAAAACAACAAATACGGGAGAAAAGCATACCTCCCGACAGCATGTTTTTCTTAAAAGCCTCCACTTGCCATCATCTTTTGAGAGCACAGAGATATCTGGAAGATCCACAAGTGTGCCACAAGTCTACTTGTAATTGTAAAAATTACATGTTGAATATTTTCTCCAAAAATATTGCTTGTGCCTGAAATACGAGGCAGTCTGCAATCTCCTTTTCATTCTTCCCATGTGCCTGTCAGCTTTTGTGGGTTGAGCAAGTGAAAAACATGCCTAGTGAGCAGGTAGATATTTTGTTGTTCTTGTTGAGAACTTAACAACTTAGCAAATTAACCTGGACCAAAACCAGATTTAAAGAAACCAGAACTTGAGGGTCAGGTTTTCCGGTCAAGCAAAAGTATCAGCAAAGAGAGAGTGAGTGAGTCAGAGATAGTAGCTGTTCTTTCCTGGCTGTCTCTGTGTTACCAGAAGTATACTGACACCTTTATCATTTTTACTGGTGTGTAAATGCATAATTGAAGCAATGACTTTGTAGTTCATCAAGTGTCATGTGACACAAAAATCTGCTGATTATTTAAACAAATCAGAAGCTTCTGGGTCATAAACAAATGCCTAGTGCCAGAAGCATTTTATAGTCCCATATGTGCAAGCTGAACAATATTCATTATTTGCTATTGTTTTAGTCCTGTTTGGCCATCATTTTGCCTTGTTAATATGGCCATGTGTCTGAAAATCCTTTGTCATGGAGAATGATGCATGGTGTTGTAGGATAATGTATGTCTTGGCCTGTTTCTTGATGAGGCAATAAATGAACAAAATATGGAAATATTAGTTTTAGCTCTCAGCATTTCTTGTGTTTAAAGGGTCTTAGGCTAGTGATATGTGCATTATTTTTTCTGTGATGTTCTTCTTCTATCCTTCTAGGCTACTCTGTTGTCTTTCAGTAACAGTTCCAAAAATTCTGCCTTTGCTTTAGTTCTGCTTTATTAATATATTTGCTTGTGAGAGAATTAGACCAGGCACAAGCATGATATCTCAAACATTTCCTGAGATGTCAATGTTACTCTTCATGAATCTTCATAAATCAAAAACACACTGAGAAACTCTGGCCACATTTCATTTGAGCATACCCATGCACTGTTGGCTGTGTAGTCTTCAATATGCAATAGTAGACTAATTAAATAAGTTATACATTTTTCAGGGTTATTAGCATGGAACATATACTTTCAAAGCATCGGCACAGTGGAGGCACTGAGATAGTGAGTGTTGCAAGTGTGCCGGGTGGCTCCAGGGTGGCTGGAGTTTTCCAGCATGTCACTGTCACTGCAGAGTGGTCAGCCACCCAAAATATCTTGGCAACTGCATTCGTTTGGTCAGAAGCAATCCCCTGATAAAGGGCTAGAAAATGTGTAAAAAGGTGGAAGTAGTCATTGCGGCTCTCGCCCGGCGGCTGGGAAAGTGGGCAGCTCTTATTGAGGTGAAACGGCTCCTTGCAGCTGAGCAGAAGACCGAGAAAAAGCTCACTGCTGCAAAAATACAGAACCTCGGGCTGCAGATGAGGGTACAAAGCCAGGAAGAAGCTATTAGAGAACTGGAGGAGAGGACAAAGGGTGAAAAACTGAACTTTGAAAATGAGAATTATAAGACTATGATCTTGGAGTATGAAGAGGAGATTATTCGAATAAAGAAAGGAATTACCAGCACTAGAGTGGTATGACGTCCTGTTAAACTCAGTAGATTAAGACTAATGTGGGTGCAACTTCTGTTGATTTTTTAGATAGCCATGGAACTGTCAAGTAGACTTGAAAACATAACAAGACCCATCCCATAAATCCCATCACAAAACTTGGAAATTTCGAGCCTCCATTTAAAAATGAAAATGCAGAAAAATTTATTGCCACAGAGTAGGATGGGAAGATGTATTGTACAGTAGAGTCTTGAATGCATAGAAAATAATCTCAGTATTGTGTACCTCCACTCTCAGTTCCAGTCACATCTCAAGGAAACGATCAACTTTGTGGAGCTGGAGATCCAGGCCAAACTAGCCAATCTGGCCAAGATAAAGGCAATGATCGGCAACAAGCGGAAAGCTCTGGCAGGGGTAATGATAGCTAAAGACAAGCTGCGTGCAGACAATCTGCGCCTGTACCAGCGCTGCAGCCTGCTGAGAAACAAGAAGCTGCTCCAGGATTTTGAGAAGGTGAAGGATGCATGCGAGGACCTGCAGAGCCAACTAGACATTCTCAAGAGGCAGCATGAAAAGCTCTCTGTCAAGTGTAGCACAGTAAAGAGCAAGCTGAAGCAGAGCAGGCCACTGCAGCATTGTGTATAACACGGTTGAACACACACGTGTACACGTATATACACATACATGCTGTATGCTCTTTGTGCAGAGCTAAAATAAAAACAGTACACTGTTATATTTGAAATTAGTGCTGTGCCTTTTATATTTGAAAGTTGACAAAATATCTGATATATGTGTGTTTGTGTGTGTGTGTGTCTGTCTGTGTGTGTATATGTTACTTTACAGGGAAGAAAATTGTCTGTACATGTTTAAAAAATGTCAGTATAAGAAGTCAGTATAACTTTGGGAAGGAAGACTATGTTCCAAACACAAGTCACTCGTTGTCTTCCAGTGAATCAAATAAACACATCAGTATAATGGATTGTAATTGACATGGTTTGCCAGAATTGTACGTTTAGTATTCATGTTTGAAGAATTACATAACTTTTGCTCTCTTAGCCTTCGTCTTTATTCAAGGCTTTATGACTTATCTTGGGATATGCATCAAACCTTACCAATGTACTGCTAGTCAGATTCTCTCCACCTATTTCCACAGTTAAATTGTGCCAGATTCTGACATCATTCTGCAATTCAACACAGCTGGCATGTACACTATTATAGCTGTAATTAAGGGAGCCACGCTAAAGATCACAAATTACTGAAGAAAAGATATCTGACATTTAAGGAGAGAGACTCAGAGCTGAGTCCTACTGAGAGAGCAGCTCCGTGACTTCATCCAAAAATTCAGTAGACAGGCGAATCCTAAAGTTACAATCATCTATGTTATGCTAATTTTTGCTGATATGACTTCAAAACCATCCCCACTCTAACCAATTTCTTTGGGTTTGACAGTAACACTAGTTGACCATAGCATAAAGATAATGTTTTGTTCTGTCCTATTTGTTGATATTTCAAACTGAATAGTAAGAAAAGGCAATACACAGTGACCAATAAGCAATAAAAAGTTAATGAAAAGCTACAGACACACTGTTAAATGGGCTGACCCCGATATTTATCACCAGAGACCTAGAGTCCTAAACACTTGCCCAAGTCATTGTTTTGACTTATCTGGGTCCTAATCAGATGATTCATACTATAGCTAAGCAATTTGACCCAGGAGTACATTTCACTGCACATCATTTTTAAAACCATGGCAAAAACAATACAGTTTTCCATCTATGTCACCAGCCCAGCACACAGCCAGTCTCATCGATGGAGCTTTCATAACTTAGAAAGGACCAGGTCAATAAGCCCTTGGTGCTAGATGCTATACACAAATGGTGCACTGTCTGAACTGGACCTAGAGTAGGAAATGAAAAGTAATTAACTAGTAATAGTAAAAGCATGGACTGAGAGATTTATTGAGTCCATTCTCTCTCTCGTTCCATCTCTCTCTATCTCTCTCTCTCTCAGGCATTTTCATTATTTATTGCCTAGCTAACAAATCTGCAGAGACATCTGAAGGCCTCCGAGTTCAGCTTGATAAAGAAAATGTTTTTAACCCAACAAAAACCCAATCTGTTTACTGAAAGGTTGAAGCTCATTTTCTTAAAGAGCAGGGTGCAGCATTGATCTCTAGCTTGCAGACCACATCTATACCAGCTCCATTCCTGAGTCACCTGCTACATGCTAGCTAGCTTAGCTACCTTTGCGGATTTTCAACTTTCATTATTAGGTTTTACACGTGTGATGTTTACAGCGTGTACTGTTTCTGATACATGTTGGCTTGATTTTCGTGTGGTTGAATGAGCAGATAAATTGATTAAAATCTAAAGGGAAAAAACCTTGAACTGTGCAAGGTTTAGCAGGTTTAGCAAGTTGATATTGATGTAGAGATGGTACTTGTGGCATAATTATGATGTAATAAAGGGGCTGTGAAGTCACACAAGTTATCACATTAATCACACCTTTCACCATTCCCATAGTACTCATTTGCTTCGTTGCTGCTTATTGTAATTGGCTGAGGTCTGTTCCCCAAAAACTAAAAGGCTTATCGATCTTTAGAATTCACATCAAAAGACGAGAGGCGCCAGTAGATATGGAAAAGAGGAAAGGTGGCTGCACAAAGCTGCCACCAATAAGACCAAACCACAGTGCTCAGAAAGCAAACAACGTTCAGGTACGTGTATACACATTTTATTTAAATGCTGAAATGAAGGCGCATGTGTTTTTGAATCTTTAAATTATATGGGATACCTTAAAAATATTTGCACTGCTGCCTCAAGAAAGAAACAAATAGAAATACATTTTTAGTACATTTTAATAAAAAGTTGTTTGGCTATGATGGAAGGTTGTGTATGGTTATGTGTGCTTGTGTGTCAGTATGTAGATTCTTGTGTGAAAAATACCTTGTATACTTTATTTAGGCTCTTGATGTGGGTGTGCACAGTCCAGAAACTAGAGACAGCACATATTTTGCTCCACGTGTTCTACCTCCAATCAATGGTAGCCATCCACTACCATTTCAGAGAAAAAAAGGTAAAGAACTATAAAGTCTATACAGCCTAGAGAAAATTACATGGCAATTAATTCCTGTTGGTTTTTAACACATGGTTTCATATGAAGAGTCGTAATATATTTTTAAACTGAGCCTTCTCATCTGAACATAGCTCAATTTCAAGATGGCAAAATCAGCTGTTGCCATCTGTTAATTAATAGAACTGGATGATTCTTTAGTATAACTCTGCCCTGTAAATTTAGGTTCATATGAGCAGCTGCAGAAGACTGGTCTGGATGGATGTCATGACATTGAAGCTTCCAAAGAGCAGCTGGAGATGGAGAGATATAATCTTGAAGCTGAGTATAAGGAACACCAAGCGCTTCGGCAGAGCCTCCTGTCAGAAAGGGATGAACTCTGCCAGTTGAACAGCGAGCAGCAGATGATAATAGCTGACTGGTTGGAAAGGGAAAACGTGCCAATGCCTGTGTGTACAAGGCGGAGTCGCCATGGCTACCAAGACCAGCTAAACATTCTAGAGGACTTAAAGTTGCAGTGGCAGTGCAAATCACAGCTCTACCAGCAGCAAGTTGAAGAACTCCGGCCCCAGTGCCAGGAGAAGAAGAAGCAGTGGGACTGTGAATATCAAGCCTTCATCATGATGATGCAAGAAGTAGTCGTTGCGGCTCTCGCCCGGCGGCTGGGAAAGCGAGCAGCTCTTGTTGAGGTGAAACGGCTCCTTGCAGCTGAACAGAAGACGGAGAATAAGCTCACTGCTGCAAAAATACGGAACCTTGCGCTGCAGATGAGGGTACAAAGCCGGGAAGAAGCTATTGGAGAACTGGAGGAGAGGACAAAGGCTGAAAAACTGAAATTTGAAAATGAGAATTATAAGGCTATGATCTTAGAGTATGAAGAGGAGATTATTCGAATAAAGAAAGGAATGACCAGCACTAGAGAGGTATGACGTCCTATTAAACTCAGTAGATTAAGACTAATGTGGGTGAAACTTCTGTTGATTTTTTAGATAGCCATGGAACTGTCAAGTAGACTTGAAAACATAACAAGACCCATCCCATAAATCCCATCACAAAACTTGGAAATTTCGAGCCCCCATTTAAAACTGAAAATGCAGTAAATCTATTGCCACGGAGTAGGATGGGAAGATGTATTGTACAGTAGAGTCTTGAAGGTATAGAAAATAATCTTAGTATTGTGTACCTCCACTCTCAGTTCCAGTCACATCTCAAAGAAACGATCAACTTTGTGGAGCTGGAGATCCAGGCCAAACTAGCCAATCTGGCCAAGATAAAGGCAATGATCGGCAACAAGCGGAAAGCTCTGGCAGGGGTAATGATAACTAAAGACAAGCTGCGTGCAGACAATCTGCGCCTGTACCAGCGCTGCAGCCTGCTGAGAAACAAGAAGCTGCTCCAGGATTTTGAGAAGGTGAAGGATGCATGCGAGGACCTGCAGAGCCAACTAGACATTCTCAAGAAGCAGCATGAAAAGCTCTCTGTCAAGTGTAGCACAGTAAAGAGCAAGCTGAAGCAGAGCAGGCCACTGCAGCATTGTGTATAACACGGTTGAACACACACGTGTACACGTATATACACATACATGCTGTATGCTCTTTGTGCAGAGCTAAAATAAAAACAGTACACTGTTATATTTGAAATTAGTGCTGTGCCTTTTATATTTGAAAGTTGACAAAATATCTGATATATGTGTGTTTGTGTGTGTGTGTGTCTGTCTGTGTGTGTATATGTTACTTTACAGGGAAGAAAATTGTCTGTACATGTTTAAAAAATGTCAGTATAAGAAGTCAGTATAACTTTGGGAAGGAAGACTATGTTCCAAACACAAGTCACTCGTTGTCTTCCAGTGAATCAAATAAACACATCAGTATAATGGATTGTAATTGACATGGTTTGCCAGAATTGTACGTTTAGTATTCATGTTTGAAGAATTACATAACTTTTGCTCTCTTAGCCTTCGTCTTTATTCAAGGCTTTATGACTTATCTTGGGATATGCATCAAACCTTACCAATGTACTGCTAGTCAGATTCTCTCCACCTATTTCCACAGTTAAATTGTGCCAGATTCTGACATCATTCTGCAATTCAACACAGCTGGCATGTACACTATTATAGCTGTAATTAAGGGAGCCACGCTAAAGATCACAAATTACTGAAGAAAAGATATCTGACATTTAAGGAGAGAGACTCAGAGCTGAGTCCTACTGAGAGAGCAGCTCCGTGACTTCATCCAAAAATTCAGTAGACAGGCGAATCCTAAAGTTACAATCATCTATGTTATGCTAATTTTTGCTGATATGACTTCAAAACCATCCCCACTCTAACCAATTTCTTTGGGTTTGACAGTAACACTAGTTGACCATAGCATAAAGATAATGTTTTGTTCTGTCCTATTTGTTGATATTTCAAACTGAATAGTAAGAAAAGGCAATACACAGTGACCAATAAGCAATAAAAAGTTAATGAAAAGCTACAGACACACTGTTAAATGGGCTGACCCCGATATTTATCACCAGAGACCTAGAGTCCTAAACACTTGCCCAAGTCATTGTTTTGACTTATCTGGGTCCTAATCAGATGATTCATACTATAGCTAAGCAATTTGACCCAGGAGTACATTTCACTGCACATCATTTTTAAAACCATGGCAAAAACAATACAGTTTTCCATCTATGTCACCAGCCCAGCACACAGCCAGTCTCATCGATGGAGCTTTCATAACTTAGAAAGGACCAGGTCAATAAGCCCTTGGTGCTAGATGCTATACACAAATGGTGCACTGTCTGAACTGGACCTAGAGTAGGAAATGAAAAGTAATTAACTAGTAATAGTAAAAGCATGGACTGAGAGATTTATTGAGTCCATTCTCTCTCTCGTTCCATCTCTCTCTATCTCTCTCTCTCTCAGGCATTTTCATTATTTATTGCCTAGCTAACAAATCTGCAGAGACATCTGAAGGCCTCCGAGTTCAGCTTGATAAAGAAAATGTTTTTAACCCAACAAAAACCCAATCTGTTTACTGAAAGGTTGAAGCTCATTTTCTTAAAGAGCAGGGTGCAGCATTGATCTCTAGCTTGCAGACCACATCTATACCAGCTCCATTCCTGAGTCACCTGCTACATGCTAGCTAGCTTAGCTACCTTTGCGGATTTTCAACTTTCATTATTAGGTTTTACACGTGTGATGTTTACAGCGTGTACTGTTTCTGATACATGTTGGCTTGATTTTCGTGTGGTTGAATGAGCAGATAAATTGATTAAAATCTAAAGGGAAAAAACCTTGAACTGTGCAAGGTTTAGCAGGTTTAGCAAGTTGATATTGATGTAGAGATGGTACTTGTGGCATAATTATGATGTAATAAAGGGGCTGTGAAGTCACACAAGTTATCACATTAATCACACCTTTCACCATTCCCATAGTACTCATTTGCTTCGTTGCTGCTTATTGTAATTGGCTGAGGTCTGTTCCCCAAAAACTAAAAGGCTTATCGATCTTTAGAATTCACATCAAAAGACGAGAGGCGCCAGTAGATATGGAAAAGAGGAAAGGTGGCTGCACAAAGCTGCCACCAATAAGACCAAACCACAGTGCTCAGAAAGCAAACAACGTTCAGGTACGTGTATACACATTTTATTTAAATGCTGAAATGAAGGCGCATGTGTTTTTGAATCTTTAAATTATATGGGATACCTTAAAAATATTTGCACTGCTGCCTCAAGAAAGAAACAAATAGAAATACATTTTTAGTACATTTTAATAAAAAGTTGTTTGGCTATGATGGAAGGTTGTGTATGGTTATGTGTGCTTGTGTGTCAGTATGTAGATTCTTGTGTGAAAAATACCTTGTATACTTTATTTAGGCTCTTGATGTGGGTGTGCACAGTCCAGAAACTAGAGACAGCACATATTTTGCTCCACGTGTTCTACCTCCAATCAATGGTAGCCATCCACTACCATTTCAGAGAAAAAAAGGTAAAGAACTATAAAGTCTATACAGCCTAGAGAAAATTACATGGCAATTAATTCCTGTTGGTTTTTAACACATGGTTTCATATGAAGAGTCGTAATATATTTTTAAACTGAGCCTTCTCATCTGAACATAGCTCAATTTCAAGATGGCAAAATCAGCTGTTGCCATCTGTTAATTAATAGAACTGGATGATTCTTTAGTATAACTCTGCCCTGTAAATTTAGGTTCATATGAGCAGCTGCAGAAGACTGGTCTGGATGGATGTCATGACATTGAAGCTTCCAAAGAGCAGCTGGAGATGGAGAGATATAATCTTGAAGCTGAGTATAAGGAACACCAAGCGCTTCGGCAGAGCCTCCTGTCAGAAAGGGATGAACTCTGCCAGTTGAACAGCGAGCAGCAGATGATAATAGCTGACTGGTTGGAAAGGGAAAACGTGCCAATGCCTGTGTGTACAAGGCGGAGTCGCCATGGCTACCAAGACCAGCTAAACATTCTAGAGGACTTAAAGTTGCAGTGGCAGTGCAAATCACAGCTCTACCAGCAGCAAGTTGAAGAACTCCGGCCCCAGTGCCAGGAGAAGAAGAAGCAGTGGGACTGTGAATATCAAGCCTTCATCATGATGATGCAAGAAGTAGTCGTTGCGGCTCTCGCCCGGCGGCTGGGAAAGCGAGCAGCTCTTGTTGAGGTGAAACGGCTCCTTGCAGCTGAACAGAAGACGGAGAATAAGCTCACTGCTGCAAAAATACGGAACCTTGCGCTGCAGATGAGGGTACAAAGCCGGGAAGAAGCTATTGGAGAACTGGAGGAGAGGACAAAGGCTGAAAAACTGAAATTTGAAAATGAGAATTATAAGGCTATGATCTTAGAGTATGAAGAGGAGATTATTCGAATAAAGAAAGGAATGACCAGCACTAGAGAGGTATGACGTCCTATTAAACTCAGTAGATTAAGACTAATGTGGGTGAAACTTCTGTTGATTTTTTAGATAGCCATGGAACTGTCAAGTAGACTTGAAAACATAACAAGACCCATCCCATAAATCCCATCACAAAACTTGGAAATTTCGAGCCCCCATTTAAAACTGAAAATGCAGTAAATCTATTGCCACGGAGTAGGATGGGAAGATGTATTGTACAGTAGAGTCTTGAAGGTATAGAAAATAATCTTAGTATTGTGTACCTCCACTCTCAGTTCCAGTCACATCTCAAAGAAACGATCAACTTTGTGGAGCTGGAGATCCAGGCCAAACTAGCCAATCTGGCCAAGATAAAGGCAATGATCGGCAACAAGCGGAAAGCTCTGGCAGGGGTAATGATAACTAAAGACAAGCTGCGTGCAGACAATCTGCGCCTGTACCAGCGCTGCAGCCTGCTGAGAAACAAGAAGCTGCTCCAGGATTTTGAGAAGGTGAAGGATGCATGCGAGGACCTGCAGAGCCAACTAGACATTCTCAAGAAGCAGCATGAAAAGCTCTCTGTCAAGTGTAGCACAGTAAAGAGCAAGCTGAAGCAGAGCAGGCCACTGCAGCATTGTGTATAACACGGTTGAACACACACGTGTACACGTATATACACATACATGCTGTATGCTCTTTGTGCAGAGCTAAAATAAAAACAGTACACTGTTATATTTGAAATTAGTGCTGTGCCTTTTATATTTGAAAGTTGACAAAATATCTGATATATGTGTGTTTGTGTGTGTGTGTGTCTGTCTGTGTGTGTATATGTTACTTTACAGGGAAGAAAATTGTCTGTACATGTTTAAAAAATGTCAGTATAAGAAGTCAGTATAACTTTGGGAAGGAAGACTATGTTCCAAACACAAGTCACTCGTTGTCTTCCAGTGAATCAAATAAACACATCAGTATAATGGATTGTAATTGACATGGTTTGCCATAATTGTACGTTTAGTATTCATCTTTGAAGAATTACATAACTTTTGCTCTCTTAGCCTTCATCTTTATTCAAGGCTTTATGATTTATCTTGGGATATGCATCAAACCTTACCAATGTACTGCTAGTCAGATTCTCTCCACCTAGTTCCACAGTTAAATTGTGCCAGATTCTGACATCGTTGTGCGATTCAACACAGCTGGCATGCACACTATTATAGCTGTAATTAAGGGAGCCACGCTAAAGACCACAAATTACTGAAGAAAAGATATCTGACATTTAAGGAGGGAGACTCAGAGCTGAGTCCTACTGAGAGAGCAGGTCTGTGACTTCTTCATCCAAAAGTTCAGTAGACAGGCGAATCCCAAAGTTACAAACATCATTTTTAAAACCATGGCACAAACAATACAGTTTTTCATCTATGTCACCAGCCCAGCACACAGCCAGTCTCATCGATGGAGCTTTCATAACTTAGAAAGGACCAGCTCAATAAGCCCTTGGTGCTAGATGCTATACACACATGGTGCACTGTCTGAACTGGACCTAGAGTAGGAAATGAAAAGTAATTAGCTAGTAATGGTAAAAGCATGGACTGAGAGATTTATTCAGTCCATTCTCTCTCTCGTTCCATCTCTCGCTCTCTCTCTCTCTCTGGGGCATTTTCATTATTTATCGCCTAGCTAGCAAATCTGCAGAGACATCTGAAGGCATCTGAGTTCAGCTTGATAAAGAAAATGTTTTTAACCCAACAAGAACCCAATCTGTTTACTGAAATGTTGAAGCTCATTTTCTTAAAGAGCAGGGTCCAACATTGATCTTTAGGTTGCAGACCACATCTCTACCAGCTCCATTCCTGACTCACATTCTGTCAAAAAGCTAGCTCCTGCTATCACTGCAATGAGCAGGGTGCTCCAAGTTGAATGTATATAGAGGCAGCATTGTGCTTTTTGAGGAGTACTGGGTCATGCAGCAGTGACATGAGAGCCTCTCTCTCTTTCTCTTTCTGTCTTTTGTCAGTTTGTTGGAGGTCCACTATGGCAGTGGCACTGTCCATGGTGCTCAGTGATGTCAGTGGAAACACTGATTGAAATAGGCTACAAGTTGGTACTATTCTTTATCTGAACATGGTGATTACAATTTATAAAATTTCACCTTCACTTTCAATTTGTTTTTGCAACTACCCTCTCAGCCCTCTGGTGATTCCATCTGTTTCTTTATATCACCTGCAAAGAATCACATGTTGATGTACTAAGAGAACAAGTCATTAGAAACCAGCTCTATGGACAATCACTTCCTAGAAAAATGTAAACCAAACAATGTACATGTTCAAAAAAGTATGGGGAGTTAGAGTATAGCATGTGTCATCCACAAGTTATGTTTTAAATCCTGACCACATTAACAGTAACAAGCAGAGCATATCATGTGCAAGCTCTTATCATGTTCATATAACTGGCCCACTATGCCTTCTACACTGCTTCCCCCACATATGCCAAAGGTCTCTAAAAATCTAGTAAGAATGATGTATACGATATGCAATATTATAAATATGTATCCTGTTGTGGAATTTTGAACAAACAGCAAGTCAGACGTGATTAAGAGAGTAATTTAATAAGAAAAAGAATAAAATAAATGTTTTGCTCTCCTCAGGTAGGGAGCCCCGAGTATACAAAACCATGGCTAGTTATACTACTCCTGTGCTGTCTTTAACCAATCATCTTTTCTTAAGCAGCTCTTCTTTCCTTTGTTGCTGTGGCTATAAGCCAATCAGCTCTCGGCTTGGTTTTTTCCACAAACCAACCCAAACTGACTCCAAACAGTGTGGGTTGTGTGTCAAGTTGACCTTGATGTTAACAGTTCCTGATACATGTTCAACTTAATCAGCAACAGGTGGATACAAATGTGCAAACAGCATTATTAATTTAAGAACAAAAGGATCAGTGTGATTTTATATGAATCACATAATACATAGTTTCGTATCATTTTCCATCACATTTCCCCCCTTTGATTCTTATACAATCATTTGTTAATTATCAGAGAATACAGTGTGCAGGTACAGGGTGTTATCCTCATCCAGGTCCTCTTTAGTGACCTGAATAAGTTGGTATCTGGTATCCATATTCATGCGAATAGTACTAAGCATACATTGACATAACAAGGGTCCACAACATATAATCAAGGCAAGTAGTAAAATGGATGGGAGAATCATAATTACAATACTTTTCCACATTGAGAATAGAGATCCCTGTTTCCAGTCCCAAGGTCTCACTCCGGCTTCTTCAGCACGAAGTTGGTCAGCAATCTTACTCATGTGGTCCAAGGCCATGGAGATATTACCTCCAGGTGCATCACTGGGCGGTATGTACGTGCAACAGTGGTCGCCTATCATCGAGCACACTCCCCCTTCCTTAGCGAGGAGCATGTCCAAGGCCATACGGTTTTGTGTCGTCAGTAGTACTTGGAATGGTCCTCTCCACCTGGGTTGGCTCCACCGCTTCCTCCTGAAGTCCTTAATCAGCACCCAATCGCCTGGCTGATGTGTATGGAGGGGATTGTCCTTCACCTCAGGAAGGACTGCCTTCACCTGCTTAGACACATGGAAAAGAGATTTGTGCAGAGACACACAATACTGCAAAAGCGATTCATTGATCAGGTTAGTATCCCAGTCGGGCGGACCTATCCCCGTGTTGGGAGGCCGTCCAAACACCATCTCAAAAGCTGATAAGCCTGTTCGTGCCTGCGACCTGGTTTGACATTGCCACAGGACGAGGGGAAGGCATTTTACCCAATTCATGCCTGTTTCCTGCATTAATTTAGCTAGACCCCCTTTAATGGTACCGTTTGCCCGTTCTACTGCCCCTGCACTAGCAGGGTGATAACTGCAGTGTTTTCTCATATCCACCCCTAGGTATTTAGTCAGAGCCTTTAGCCCTTCATGTACGAAGGGTGTCCCATTGTCACTGGACACTCGTTGTGGCAAACCCCATCTGGGAATTATTTCTCTCAGTAGCGCTTTTGCTACTGCATCACTATCTTGTTTCCCTGTTGGGAAGGCCTCCACCCACTTACTGAACACACATATACACACACACACACACACACACACACACACACACACACACACACACACACACACACACACACATGTATGTACCTCTTCCCTTTGGCTGGTGTTAGTTCTACAAAATCTATTTGCCAATGTTGAAATGGCTCACTAGGCGGCGGGTGTCCGGCGGGTGCGTGTTTGGTATGATTGTCTCCGTGTGGTGTGTTTTGTGCACATACCAAGCATCGGGAACAAAATTTTTTGGGTATGTGTGTTTATTCCCGGTGCATACCAATGTCTCGTTATACTCTCCACTATCCCCCCCCCCGCTTTGCTCATGTGACTTCTTCCATGAGCAATCTCAATTGGTCCTTTCATATAAGAAGTGGGGAGACATGGTTTGTTCAAATGATTTATTGGGATCTGGAATGCCTAAAGCAGGCATGACCTGTAATAACTGCTTCGGTGCTGTAAAGGCTGCTTCAGCTTCTGGCACCCATTCTAACTGAGAGGAATTCGATCCCTTGGTCCGTATTATATTTCTGAGTGGCCCCTCATGCTCTGCATAAGATGGTATGAATGTTCTACAATAGGAACACATGCCTAAGAAGGACAGCAGTTGTTTTTTCGTCGTGGGTCTTGGTATAGTCAAGATGGCATTCACTCGGTCTTTAGTCAGCATGTGCGTTTGTTCAGTGATGTCATGTCCTAAAAAATGCACTTGCTGCTTACAAAACTATAATTTGGATTTGGATGCCTTATGGCCTTTCCCTGCTAAATGATGTAGCAGTGCCACCGTGGCTTGTTTACACGCTTCTCGTTCTTCCACAAATCAAAAGATCAACGTATTGCAGCAAGGCCGTTCCTTCAGGGAGTTCTAAAGCCTCTAGGCTTCGATGTAAGGCGGCATTGTAAATAGTTGGTGATTCACAATACCCCTGACACAATCTCGTGAATGTGTATGGCTTTCCTTCAAAAGTAAAAGCAAACCAAAATTGGCTATCCTTGTGCACAGGTACGCTAAAGAAAGCGTTGGCCAAATCAACTACACTGAACCACTTACTGTCTGGTGGGATCTGAGAGAGAATGGTGTGCGGGTTTGGAACTTCTGGGGCTCTAGGGTGTACTGCCGCGTTGACAGCCTGCAAATCCTGCACAAATCTCCATTCATCTCTCCCTGGCTTCTTAACTGGGAAAATTGGAGTACGTACTGGTGAATCTGGGCATGGTATGATAACTCCTGCTTGTTTTAAAGGTTGGAACACTGGCCCAATACCCTCCGCTGCCTCTGGTTTTAGAGGGTATTGGTGCTGGTGTGGTCTGTAATCAGATTTTGGGGTGATGTGGACGGGCTCACATCCTTTTATTAAGCCCACATCATTTTTTCCCTGTGCCCATAACCCTGCAGGAACTGTTTTCAGTTCCTCTTCCTCCTCCTCTGAGAGGGTAACAGAGGCTGCCATAATTACTATATTAGGACTTACAAGCTCAACCCCCCTTTTACAATTTAGCCTATATGGGGTTGGCATTTTCCACACATCTATGCTTGGGCTGTACATGACTTTACACTGGGGTTCTTTTATCCAATCAGTTGCGCTCAACACGCGTTTTGTCCACAACCCTACTCTCTGTCAGTCTGGGTCAACATGTGCGCTAGCCAGCGACACATGAGGTGCTGCATGTGAGATCGAATATAAAGATTTCTGTTTATCTGAGAGCTGCACCACTCCCGCAGCCCACTCGCAGTCCCACGCTATAGCTGTGATAATCCAACTGTCACTGCACCCCCCCCCCCCCCCCCCAAGTCAAATTTCTGTTCAAAATCAACATCAGATCCCTCATGGACCTTCATTGTGCAGTGAATAGAGTCACTTTGTTTAACTGTCAGCTCACCAGGTAGCGTGTTAGTAACTTCAGTCATAAAATGTGTTAGTACTTCCCCAGCAGTGCACTGCAATTCATACACGTACAAAGGGACTCCTGCCTCTAGCTGGACTCCCTGTGTAGGTGTTTCCCACATAACAAATAACCCCTCTGGGTTGCTGCTAATTGTGCACCCAAGTTTACACATTAAATCTCTAGCTAACAAATTAATTGGACAGGTTTCTGACACCAAAAAGCTGTGTTTGAATTGGCTGTTTCCTAAACTACATTGGAGAGGCTCGGACATCCTTTCATCAATGGGATGACCTCCCACTCCAATTACTGTTATCCCATATCCTGGTCTCATGCTACATTCTATTAAACCTTCTTTTAACACTGAGTGGGTGGCACCACTGTCAACCAAAAACCTAACATTTTTTCCCTCTACTTTCACAGTTACCTCGGGGAGGCCTCTTGGCCCTTTACTAATCTGCTGTAATAGTTGGTAATTTAAATTCGTCACTTCCCTTTTGCCGTCTTCACTCAGTGGTCCGCTGCTGTCCTGCCTCTCCACCGCCCGTCACTTGTGGATTGTGGGATTCTGATCTGTGCCCCCGTCATATGAGTTATCCTCCTCCGGACAGTTTCTGGCAAAATGTCCAAGCTTTCCACAGTTGTAGCATTCCTGCTCTTTCATCCAATCAATTTTCCCTCCTTTTCCTCTTCCGCATCATCAACAACCGTCTCAGTTCAGCCTGTGTTGGTCTGCAGGACTGCACGAATGCCATCAGTTCTTGTCCGAAGCGTCGTCCGCCGATGTCACCTGGCTTACTCAGTCCGTCGGCCGCTTTCATGATGTCGTCTGCAGTCCAGTGACGGTGGACCATAATCACTCCCTCAGGTCCAGATACCTCCACCATCGGGAACTGCGGGGCATAGCCTCTGTCAGGCCCTGCGGATGGCTTTATAGTGGCGTGACTTCGAGTGTGATGAGCCACTGGTGAGGTTATTGCCTCCAGTTGCCGTCTTGGTTCGTCATATGGAGACGGCTTTGATGTTAGCGATGAAGTCCCTGGTTCGGGATAAGGAGGTGGGTTTCATGATGCTTGTGGTTGTTGAATCAGCTGGGGGCTCTCGGCGGGGCGGCATCGAGGTCAGGATCAGCTAAGGAAACACACTGAGACACTTCATTATTACCTTTTCTATGCCCTACCTGCTGCTTCCCTCCACCTATTTTTTTTTTTTTTTTATAAGGGTAAAGGGCGATAAACAAATAAGATAAACAAACAAATAAACCCAAATATGATAGAAACAAACAAATAAACTCTTTTCTCTTTCTCCCTTTTTTTTTTATGAGGGTAAAGGGCGTACTAATATTTTTATTTAAAATTTTCCCTTTTTTTTTTTTTTTTTTTTTTTTTTCCTTCTGTTAATCACGTCTCCGACGTTGCTTTAATTTAGTTCTGCTCCAGCAATCCGTGCTGGTTCACTGAGTCCACTCCTTTCCCTGCGGGGTGTTCTGTCGGCCCGGGCCTATTTCTTACACTAATACGTCTACTCAGTGTGCCTATTCTCTTAGGCTGGCGGAGTCCCAGACTCCGGAGTCCTCTTGACCCTATTTTTAAGCCCTAGTATCTAATATACTATGCTACTTTACAGACCCACCCCAGGGTAGACTCAGGCAGATCACTACGTCACTTTCTTCTAGGATTGAATTACTGAACTTCACCACTTACTTTCTGTTCGTTGGATCAGGCGGAGTACACCACCGGAGTCTAGCGGGACGTCACTCCCTGGTTAGGTACTTTCCCGCATTCTTGTGGGTTTCCCTCTTTCTCCAGCTCAGTTTTCTCTCTGAGGAGCGTCCTCGAAGTTCAGTCACCGCTGCTCCGCGTGGTGCCTCTCGCTGATCCTGCCGACTACGCCAATTTCTGTTGTGGAATTTTGAACAAACAGCAAGTCAGACGTGATTAAGAGAGTAATTTAATAAGAAAAAGAATAAAATAAATGTTTTGCTCTCCTCAGGTAGGGAGCCCCGAGTATACAAAACCATGGCTAGTTATACTACTCCTGTGCTGTCTTTAACCAATCATCTTTTCTTAAGCAGCTCTTCTTTCCTTTGTTGCTGTGGCTATAAGCCAATCAGCTCTCGGCTTGGTTTTTTCCACAAACCAACCCAAACTGACTCCAAACAGTGTGGGTTGTGTGTCAAGTTGACCTTGATGTTAACAGTTCCTGATACATGTTCAACTTAATCAGCAACAGGTGGATACAAATGTGCAAACAGCATTATTAATTTAAGAACAAAAGGATCAGTGTGATTTTATATGAATCACATAATACATAGTTTCGTATCATTTTCCATCACAATCCTTAAAAATACTTATAGGTAATACTTGAAAAAATATGTGGCACCGAAGTAGCATATACCTTTTGTACTAAATTATAATACTTTCTAATAGCCATTGTAAGAAATGTTCATTTAAGAACACTGAATAAATTATCTCTAAGTCCTCATAGTGATCACAAATATAGATGCTCTGAGGAAAAAAGTCTCTGTACCTGTCCTGGGCTCTAGGATAAGCAGTTAAAAACTTTGGCTTCATCAGGGTTTTTAGTAACCAATCCAGAAACCTCTCTTCCTGCTTCTAAATTATTTTGCATGTCAAAAAATACAAAACAAAACCAGCAGTAAAAAGTTATCCTGACCATGGCATGTCAATCCCACAAAGAAGCATTTGCAGTGCTAGTTCACATCATATACAACTCATTCTTAAAGAGGGCTTAGTATTAATAAACTATGGCTTCTGATATTGATGCTGTGGACCTCTGAAGAGGAAAGCATACTTCACAGCTTACAGCCCTTCCTTCAGAGGCAGCCATTTTGGTCTTCAGCTTGGCAGCATACTGGTGTGCTGTTGAGCTGCCCTCCTAAGTTGGCTTGATTGTAACACCCTCTTTATTTTTTAGAGCAGAGTGAAGGAAAATAGAAAGTCATCCTGTTTTCTCCCTCAGGAATGCTTTGCTAGCCAGCAGATGACAAAAAGCCCTCCCTTGAGCAATGCTAATGGTTGTCACACTGCTCAGCCGACATCTGTTCTAGGTTGTCTTGCCGGTAAGGCCACTAAGTTCCTCTGGACGACGCAGCTTCCCTGGTAGAATAAAACATCAGGCACTTTTTCTGATGTTATCCTCCAGTTGTTTGCGACTCTGCTTTGAGATTGAATGGCCCACTAAAGCCTTGCGGTGTGTAAATTGGTTTCTGCATCTACCTGGTGCAAAACCAGTGCAGGCCTAACTTTAAATTGAATACTGCTTGCTGCAAGCCAGTGTGAAATTGGTTTTGAAGATTGTGTTCAGACTCTGTTCTGATCCTGGCCATGTTCAGCTCACATGCATAACATGCTGCACTCGAATGCTCACTTCAGCTTCTGAGTCCTCCTTGAACCCGTGAGCCACTCCTCACTGCACTGAGGAGCCTCTGAGTACAAACTTTCTCATCTTCACTTCTGCAGACCTCTAAAATGGCTAGTGACAGGAAAGATTAACGTTATATAAAAGTTATACAAGTGAGTTTTATAATATTTTGCTGGGCGGGAAATTGTTATAGTTTCCAAATTTTGTCTTAACAGTTACTCTTCATGCTTATCTTTATGATCTAGTAGGAATCTTGCTAGTTAACTAGATAGGTTAGCTAGCAAGATATTTGGACAGATTCAAATCCTTGTTTTTCACTGGAGTCATTAATTCAGCCACAGCACAAACACATTAACCAAAATTAAAGATTGTCAATGTGCCACATTTTTGTTGTGGCTTAACACTAATGTGTGTTGTTACTTAATGATGTCTTCTCTAATTTCATAATTTTTGCTTTGCAGTTGCTATTGTGTTGTGAATCTGGGCAGCTGTTCAAAGAGTAGGATGAGGCTTAAATGTTTTCAAGATTCTTTATTGTTGTTTTGTTGAATTACAAAATAGCTGAACAATTTCTCTAAAGTTGCTGCTCATTTCCTTTTACCCCACAACCCATCTGTTGAACAGAAACAACAAAGTCCAGCAACTCACTTGTGGCAAGTCCAGACACTCTGACGCAGTTCTCTGATGGGGCTTTATTTCATCCATTTAATTCTTTCACTTTTTCCCCTGACATCTTGAATGCAGACAGACTTCCTGCTTTATTTAGATACTCATTCCACTGAGCAACCTTCAGGTCTGTGCAAACAATCAGAGGGAAGCAATGTCCAGCAGCAGGATAATCAACATGAGAAGGTTCAGGAATCTCCAGGACAAATATTCCATCTTGTAAAACAGCATGTTGATGAAGAGTTAAAATGTTTTTATTTTATACTCTGTAATGCTGAAGCAAAAAATCTCAAAAATGGAGATCCTCTTTAATTTATAAGATGGAAGGGGGTTGGGCTCATAGATTAATTTATGGGCCAACACAAGCCAAATGTCACAGAATGCTCGCCTGTCAGGAGTCAAGTGGTTTGGCCCGCCGCGTGCAGTGGGGGGATCTTGTATGTTTGTTTTGTAGCCACGCTTCCATGGTTGGCACACACCTGCATAGGGTTTACTGTCTGTCTACTTAAACCCGTCAGTGTGTGCACCGTTGTTGGTCATTGTCTCTAGCTTAGTCTCTTGTGTAAAAAATACCCATTGCAAGTAACGTCTGTGTTTGTTTTCACTGTTTCCGTATTATGTGTAGATCGGTAGTGTTAAATGTTTAATAATGTTCACTGTTATAGTTGTATGTGATTGCCACCTGTGTTTTCTGTGTTTAATGTTAATAAATGTTTCACAAAGTCAAGGGAGTCTGTGTGTCCTGGCCCATGCCTTATGGCGCTCAGGCCAGCAGCAACATTACAGAATGACAAACCACCACAGGACGCTTACTCCCTCGGCAAATGACAGACTTCCTAGCAGGAGGTGTGTGAGTTAATGTCTAAATGTAACATTCGTAACCATTTTTGTCTACCTTGTGTTAATGTTAAAAATCGTTAGTGCTAAGTGTCTCTATGTTCACTGTTTGTGTTACAAGGGAGTGCCACTATAGTCTTTATGTTTTATGTAAATAAATGTTTGTCCACGTCGAGAGAGTCTGTGCATCCTGCTCTATGTCCTTCAGCACTCGGGCCAATGTGTTACAGAATGAGCAACCACCTCAGCTAAAGACGCACTTCCTAGCGGGAGATGTGTAGGCACCCCCGCCCTGCTGCCTGGATCCCAGGAGATTGGGGAGAGGACCGTGACTGGTGTCTGTGTCCACCCCGGAAGTGGAGGGGAACACTCCCAAGAATTTCTTGGGGGGGGGGGGGGGGGGCTTGAGCCTGGGCCGAGGAAGACCGAAATGCACCACAACAACCAGAAAGAGGGCGGTTGGGTGGACCCATCGGGATCTCCAGTGGGCAGAGTTGAAGCCTGTGTCCCTTCCCTTCAGCGGACTCACCAGCGAGACTGGAGGGGTCTGCCCAAAGCCCCGGAGGCAAACCGTCGCTGGGATGCTCCTAGAGTAGCACGTCTGGAACCGAGGCGGACGTGCACCCCCACGTCCATTGAGGTCACGGACACGTACAAGGTGCCTGCGCAGACAGCAGGCACCATGTCACAGCACCTTATATGTTTGTGTGTGGGCGCTATTGTTTGTTTGTGTTTACAACTTTTGTACATCTACAGGCGTAACGTTGTTGGGGGCGTACCGGACTGCCCTGAGAGAGACAGAGAAGCTGCCTTTCTCCCAGGCGGCTGCTTGTGTGTACATGTACACGGTGTCCTGAGACTCGTGTTCACTGGAAGAATGCGTGGGGAACCGCGCCCCTCGGGAGGGGGTTCTGTAACAGAATGCTCGCCTCTCGCGAGTCATGTGGCTTGGCCCGCCACGTGCAGTGACAGGATCTTTGTTTGTATCCACGCCTGCACACACCTGCACCTTGTTTGTCTTTGTGTATTTAAACCTGCATCAGTGTGTGCAGTGTTGTTGGTCATCGTTGATGTAGCATGTTGTTCGTGAGTTAATGTCTAAATGTAACATACGTAACCATGTTTGTCTAGCTTGTGTTAATGTTAAAAATTGTTAGTGTTAAGTGTCTCTATGGTCACTGTTTGTGTTATATGGAATGCCACTATAGTCTTTATGTTTTATGTAAATAAATGTTTGTCCACGTCGAGAGAGTCTGTGCATCCTGCTCCACACCCTTCGGCACTCGCGTTACACTGAGAGGACACAGAATCTCTATACTCCCATATGTTTTATGTTATTAATATGTCTAATTCAATGTTAAAAACCTCTTTTCCCTGTAAACACTTTTTATTACCTCAGTATATACATAGGTTGTGTATATACACAATATAAACACAGTATATATACGTATATACACAAACACAAGGTATATATACACACAATTACAAATGAGAAAAACATGTGAGAACAATGAAGTAAGGCAGAGAATACCAGACAAGGGGCAACAGAACTGGCATCAAATAATGTTCCAATCATTCTTTAAAGAAGCTGTCAGTCACATCTATGTTATGTACAGTATCTTCCAATGAAAATTCACAAAAATCAGCCTTTGTGTACTGTTATTCACATCACACATATCTCTATATGTATTTCGGTTGTGGGCCTCACTGAGCTTGACAACATAGGTTTTTCTGCAGTTGTCAAACGTTTTAAGCTGGTTGTAGACATTGCACCTGATCTGTGAATTTTCAACAGTATGAAACAAACTGGTCTTTTTTCTGTTTTGTTTAGCTTCACTTTTTGTGGCTTAATTGGCTAAAACTCAACAAAGGGAAGTATGATTGTGACCCAGTCTGAAAGATGGTCAGAGATAAATAAGGGCTGATATATCAGTACAAAATTGGGCTTATGTAATGCTTAGACATCCACGGTCAAATTGTTTTCTCAGTCATTAATTGCTGTTCTCAATGTCTTGTCAACTTGATGTTGTATTATGTGTTTGTTTTCTGCTACAGAAGAAGCTGACAGATTTGGCCAGTGCAGTGCAGAGAGAAACTCAAAAGGATCCACCTGTCACAACAGAGGACTTTCATATTGTGGTTGGTAGTGTTTCTAGCTATGAGATATGGTTTTGGTTACACTGAAGCATAGTAATATTAAAGCTTGTTAAAGTATATAATATTTACCATTTCCCATTCTGGCCTTATACTAGTAGCTACTTAAAAATATTAACACACAAGTAGATTATATTTCTCCTATAATTAGATGATGAGTCTTACACATAAAAAGCATGTAAAATGTGTCTTTTATGTATATGGTGTAACATGCATATTTTATATGTAAGATCATTTCAAAAACACTAAGATAGTACAAGAACATGTGGCCACTGAGTCAGTGAGTTAACTGAACTCCTCAACAATCTAAACTTCAATGAATGTTTCATACCATGGCACTGCAGATTAGGAGGACCTCTGTTGGCCAGAAGAGGGATTGCTGACACATTGACTATATGATTAAAGACATTATGAGTAAAGAAATTAATTTTAGTTTGCACCTGTGGTATCTGAGTTACTGGCATTTTTGAAAAAAAGGTCAGAAGTGTCTATCACTGAAAAACCAGGTAAAATATATTTGTGCCAAAATAAGACATCACTCTCCGACATCTACATATCCATTAGTGCTAGGGTCTCACTGGGAGGAAGAGGAGGCTGGCCTCGGACACGCTGAGAAGCCTACCCAAATGTTAAAGTCAAAAGCAGGGTGCCCGTGAGTCTGACGCTCCGGGAGCTTACTCAGTGCGGGAGGGCGAGGGCGAGGTTTCAGGGCCAACATGGGAGTGTTGGACTGGCCAATGCTCAGGTGCAGAACATCCTGTTCCTGCTTTTTGTTCCTGGCATTGTACCCGTAACGAAAAATGCAGCCCAGTCTATTAGTGCTCAGCCTTTATAGTCCACAGTGCCAATAAGGTCAATATAAAACCCGGTAAACTCAGCACTGGGTCAGTGTCTGCTGATTCAACTCAAAAAGTTGAATACGGGTCTGGGCCACGAGGCCGGGGCTGCCGAGGACTACGTCCCAGATGACACCGTAGTCCCTCATGACGACAGCCCACCTGTTCACCCTGACCCCGACGATGGTCTGACCGGCCAGGTGAAGTGGACAAAGCACCAGGCACACGGCCTGGACAAGGTGGCTGACGCTGGGCCACTGAGCAGTCCATTTCTGTCCAAAAGGTAACGAGACGAAGAGACATCGTGCGCACACACGACTGTGGAGACAAAATACGACATGCGCACACATAAATCTTTGACAGGCTACTTACTTGAATCCCTAGTCAATACCCAAACTGTAGAAAGAAGAACACACACATCAGTGCCACATATAGAATAGTACCGACACGGTCGCGGTTTGCTTAGTGAACACTTACAATGAACGCGGTACACCGCTGCACGTCTGCAATACATACGATAGACAATACAGCAATACGGTCGATCTCGAGTTGTAAAGCACCACTTAGGACGCGCATGCAAGCTAACTCGATGCATTTAATCAGCCATTTTAATGTCATCTAGCCAGATAGTGAGACACTCTGTATTTTACACATAAATGACCGAGACGAGCGACCGATTTAGCGAGCTAGCTCGGTCGGTCGGTTGTGCCTGCTAATTTCACCCATTAAATCTCACTTTTACATTATTGACGTACATAGACGGGGAATAAAAGCCAGGTAAAGAACCAGAGCGTAAAACATACCGAAAACGGATCGAAGGGCTAAACTTCAAAGAACAGGAGAAACCGGCTGTGCTGATCTCCACTGTAATCCGGAGACAGTCAGCTGGTGTTCGGCACCTTTTCCAGTCGCGCTAGTTTACTAGCTAGTTGGCTAACGTACGACAGCTTTCTTTCAGAGTAATCTAACAAAGCGGATGTGTTCAGATTCCACTCATACTGAATAAAATGTACTAAAGGTCATAAAGACGGTGAACTACCATGGCGTTGTACAAGCATAACCCACTAATGTTAGTATTCAAGAAAGCTACTGAAAACACATCTGCTAATGTTGATTTCTAGCTAACGCTAGTTTAGCTGCACTGTAGCTACAGTACAGCACAGCATTGACCTGTTCCAGCCTCTCCATCTTTATTTCTCTCCAGTGTCTTGGCTGTTTTGTTTTGTTTTTTGATGATGATGATTTTTGCCCTGGCTTTCTCTCTGAACTGTGAACTCTCTTCTTCTTTGTGTACTGTGAGGATGAGTGTCAGGTGCTGTGCTGTCATCCAACTCCAAACACACCTGTACCGGCGTCTCCTCATTAGAGGCGCAGACCTGAATGAACTCCAACGTCCACGAACGCGCCACCTTTACTGTTGATAGTTTATATGAAATTCACAAAGAGCTGTTTGTCCAGAAAATATTAATGTGTCTGCTCAATATAAGCATTCACAATATATATATATATAAAAAAAAAACATTTATATGTATTATTCATTGTATTTTTAAGTTTAAAAGCTCGATGATAATCTGGAATGCCATAAATTCCAGTATAACAAATGTAAAGGGGAGGCATCCGGTTTTAATTGGGCCAAAATGCCGAAGAAATTGAGGAAGTTGATGGAGGGCACGAAATCAAAAAGAAAACATTTGAAATTAATAAAGTGGCTGCAAAAAAAGAAAGTACTACAAAGAAAGATGAAATGCGATCTTTGTCACCACAAAATGAAACTACACAACAGCGACTGATGGGACTGCTATGAATGGTAGGCTAACGATGTTTTACTGTAACTTTATCTTAAATTAAACTTTCTAGCTAACGTAGATTTTATCAAATAACGTTGTCCCTTAAAGAATGCAGAGATTAATTGCAAGCATTTTTCATTGTGACTTTGGCACATTCTTACATCGAATAGTAATTTAACAGTGTGTTAAATAGGCAGAACATGTAACGTTGGGTCTAGACTGTTAGACTCTGTACAGATCGCTATCCTGGTACATATTATTGTTTTCATACAGGAGGTGTCAACGTGCTGTGCTCAGGGGAAGGCAGACGAGGAGATCAATCAAACACAACTGTGTTTAGTGTTCTAAAGTGTCTCTCTTCAAATGGATGACATCTGTGTACAGGAGGGAGCAGCTAACACACACAGGCTTATATGTCTTACTTTATACAAGTGTGGACTGAGTGGCCATTTGAACTGTAATCAAACAGATTTTTGCTCAGCACATCTAGACACTTTCTGCAGTATAAAAATATTTTAATGGTGCAACCTCAAAAATCCATGTGTAACAAGCAGGTTAATTGGTTTGATTCTAATCAAGTAAATTGTTTGATTAAAATAAGCTAAAATAACCAGAACAGTTCACATGACCAAATTAACTTAATTAACAAATAAACTTTACAATTTTACTGAGTACAGTTAATATTTTAGTAAGGAAGTGTTAAATATGTTTATTACATTATTTAATCAATTTAGCGCTATTATGTCCCTTCAGGTTTTCTCAAGTTTCTTGTCAAAGTTGTCTAAGAAAGTGAGAGAGGCTTGTGTGGTGGCAATGGAAGAACTCAGAAGAAGGAAAGGAGGATGCAGACAGTTCACTGTCATAGATGAGAGTAACTTCAGGCATAGAAGAAATGCAGATGCATCTTTATGTGGGTATAGAATTTTGTATAGTCTTAATAATGTATAATGGACATACAAGTCTTCATGCTTCATACCTTTAATTCTTAATAGTTCTTAATTGATATAATAATGCTTTACTTTTTATGTTACACGGTATGGAAGAGGGTGGATGGCTGGGGCGTTGTGGAGGAGGCAGTGGGTCTCTGGGATGCTGGGTGAAAATGCTGTCCACACCAAACAAAGAGAGCCAGTTCTTCACCTAGTTCAGAGAAGGTCCAGAAGGGAACTAGTCCCACTTATCATTCAGCATGTAAGGAGGGGATCCACAATCCTCAGTGGTGAGTGACGTGTCTACCGGTAGGCTCTGTCTCAGCTTGGCTATAGACATTACACAGTTAACCACAGTATATCATACATGGATGCTACTACAGGGGCTCACACCCAGCATATAGAGAGGGCCTGGAGAACATACAAGGAAACTGTTTGGAGGTTTAGAAGTAACTGGACAGAGGAGCTGTTAAAGGATCACTGGACAGTAATAGAATGGTATGAATGGCTAGCAAAAAAACACCATAATGGCCCTCTAGGACGATTCATTCATGATCTTGGAAAGAAGTCCTACTATGCATATTTATTAACAAGCACATTAGTCTGAAGACATTAAGTCTTTTTTTAATGTGTGTATTTTACTGTTTATATGAGACCTGTTCAAATAAAGTTAAAATACAATTTCAAATGTGTCATAAATATGTTAATGTATAGTCTTTCTGAATTGTCATGTAATTCAGGGTTGTTTATTAGTGTCACTTTAGTGAAATTCAAAGTGAAGTACTCTTTTGAAATGTACAGCAAATAGTGATGATTAAAACAGTAACTAACTTTTGTTCCTAGTACTATACAGAACAAAATACTGTTGCTCCTTTCTTGTCTTTTTGGTACATTTTGGTCAAATCCTTTAGATGGTGTTATCTCTGTCGTTTTATGGAGGCAGGGAAATAAAAAATGTGTCACAGCCAGTAATTCATACTTACAATAGTAATGTTTACCAACCTTTGTAAATGTCTATATATTGAGATTTTTTGCAACTTTAGATAAGGGGCTCCAACATGTTTTATAAATTATTACCAAGTCATTTATACATTTCTTAACAGACAACTTAAAATGATAAGTTTATTTGAAAGTGTGTCATTTATAAATGGCCTACAGACATTTATAGATATTCGTGTATATTGAATAGTTTTCACCTTAGCGTCTGTAAAATGCTACAGATAATTTCTATATGACAAGTAATTTAGAAACTACAGCTGCTGTTTGTTACTGTTTAACAAATAATTTGTATGGCTACACTTTTTAATTATTTTAACAGGTTCACAAAGATTCTTAGGAGCCAGGATTAGTAAAGCTGTCATTTTAATAATATATTAACTAATGGTGCATATCCTCTGAATTCCTGAATTGGTCACCATTAATTCTGAAATTGTAACATACATATTTACATTAAAATTTAAGGTGTTTAGCAGACTCTCTTATCCAGAGTGACTTTGTTGTGCATAACACAATAGCATATTTCATAAATGCAATTAAAACTTTTTTTATTTTTTAATAAGTTTTAATAAGTGCAAAACTAATGTTCAGGAAAGTGCATCTTCAGTCGGCATCTGAAGACAATGAGGGACTCTAGTGTTCAGACAACCAGAGAAACTTCACCACCTGCAGGGCTACAACAAGGAGTCTTGATGCTTGTCTTCCAGGCCTCTTAAAGAATGGAGGTTAAGCAGGTTGCACCTGAAGCTCAGTGAGTTCTAGGTACAAGTTGGGTTTCACCATTGTAAGGCTCGTGACATGACAGCAACTGGTTATGGCTACAGCAAAGTTTTACACGACCGGACAGAGTTACCAGGGCATTCTTATGTCTTTTAAAGTGTAGGCAAGAAAACCTGTAGACTGTGAATATTACAGCAGGACATGTACAGTCCCAAGATGCCTGAAAGACATGTTAACTGTGAATATTACAGCAGGACATGTCCTCAAAGACAATGCCCACAAAAAGGGTTTATTGTAAAACATGCTAAAAGAAGGCAAGAGGTAAGGAAACATCTCTTGTTATTCTAGGAAATACGACCTGCCACCTAAAGCCCCTGGAGCCCCAACTCCAAACCCTACACACAGTAACCTAACAACATTCTGAACATTTACTTTAACTAAATGCAGATCCATTGTTCCTGCACGTATGCAATGGCACAATTCATTATCTAATAAAGAATAGTGCTTAAAAACCCAATTAAGCATAACATCTGACTTCCTGATCTGTTCATGATCAGATAATTATGAAGTGAGAGCTTAGATACATCTTATAAATGATTACTAATATATTAATTAATGATGAATAACACTAACTCATTAGTTCATGATTAGTTCATTATGAATTACAAGCATATAAATGCTATATAAACTATCGTTATTATAAAGTGTTAGCCTTAAATGCTTCATGCCCTCTCCATTTCCTCTTCTCTGACCTGTCTCCCAGATGGAGGGACAAACTAACACTCTTGCTTTCTTCAAACATAGACTGGACTCATTTATTTGTGGAGTATTTTAAGATTATTTGTTTGTACAGTATTTAAAGAGTACTTATTTGTGGAGTATTTAAGACTATTTATTTACTTCCGGTATTTAAAGAGCAATTATTTGTAGAGTATTTTAATCCTGCACATATGGACATATCATTGTAATGATCCAGTAGTAAAGACACATGGATACACTCCTAGTGGATACAGAAAAAAAGGTATTTATTGGCTCTCAGTAGTTCTTTCCTGGCAAGATAAACATTAAACTTAAACTCTAGAAGCAAAATTATAAGAACAATATTTAATCTCAAATATTTACAGTACCTTTCTCTAATGAGTGTGGGGAATCATACGCGACATCCCTCCGCCCAACACAAAACAGCCTATGCTGAGTTTCATGATAAAGTCCTCAGGCAGGGCTGTGGAAAAGACTGTCCTGATACGTTGGTCTGGACTCAACCCATGCATCACTCATTCAGGACTCTGAAATTGGCCTTGTGCTCTGCTCTACCACTTGGCCTACCAAACTATAATCTGACCTTCCACCTTTACGTTTCTGAACACTGCTCCACAGCCGTGGGCATCCTGGCCCAGGAGCACTGTGGCAGTTATCGCCCTGTGGCCTACCTTTCCAAACCTTTTGATTCGATGCTGGCCTGCTTACACGCCGTGGCTGCCTCTGCCCTGCTGGACACTGACGTAGAGAAATTGGCACTGTCTCATCCAATGGTTCTTCACACTTCACATCAAGTTATTACTATTCTGAATAACATTCAAATACAGTACATGACAGCACAGCAACGTTCGGGCCTTGAGGCCATCGTCTGTGCCACTCGGAACTTAACCATTAAATCACACATGACCCTGCGCTCACCTGCGTTCTGAACTGTCTAGCATGCTGCTGGAAGGCAGCTATTACATTTTTGTAGATGGCTCATGTTTTAAACCATCTGACTCTGAATTTTTCTGTGGTTATTCTGTCTGATTTCTGCCTAACCTCATTTGGGAGGCTCACTCTCTCCTTTACAGGTCTTCTCAAGCAGCTGAACTAATGTCATTGACCAGGGCCTGCCATCTATTCCTGGATCAGTTTGTCACCATATACACTGATTCCTGTTATGCGTTTGGGGTTGTTCATGACTTCGGTAAGATTTGGCACTCCAGGGGGTTCCGCAGCTCGGACGGTAAACCCATATCTAATCCAGGACTAGTGTCTGCACTTTTGTCTGCATGTACACTACCAGCTCGGCTGGCTATCGTTAAGGTCAAGGGTCATGACACAACCTCTGAATCTGACCACAAGGTGGTCAGTAGTGTTGTGAGTTCAGAATGATGCCCAGTGCCACCACCAAATTGTCACCATTTGAGGTCATTTTTGGTAGACTATTTACCACCCCATGTGGCAGAGGTAACCCAGGTGTTTCTTTTTTAGGTGACATGGATGTGATCCTGGTTGACTACACCAAAATGTTGATTGAGAAATTGAAGTCCTCAGGCACCCAACGCAACATTTCTGCTACACATCCAGCCTAGTTGAGTGATCTTTAGAACAGCTGCATGTGCCTTAGAATTTAGAGATATCCCCTCTAAAAGTGGTTCATTTTTGAAGCATATGCAGCTGTGCTTTACGCTGATGCTATTGATAGTGCATGATCAGCTTCCAATGACAGTTACTCATGAGTCAGAAGGCTGTCAATATTTTAGTAACTTTCAACCCTTTCAAGGCTTTTCTACCGTAAGAGTTAAGGTCCTAGCTCGTGCATTGTTAAAGACCAGTTCATATCTTACTGCCAAGCCATGATGGTCAAGTGGCAAGGTGCTGGTCTTGTAAACCAAAGCCTGCCGGTTCAATCCCCATTTGTGCCTTTAAGAAGGTTGTATTCATCTGAGAGCTTCAGCTTTGTTCATAGAAGCCAGACGAAAATGTGCTGAGAGTAAACATGTTTCTCCAAATCTCTGGCTCTCTTCTTTCTTGTTTTCCCCTCATGCTCTCTCTCCTTAGGGAAATAGTTCAGGCACACATACTCTTGTGTCATAAGTATCTGGCGAAAAGCCTTTATACAACATCCACCACTCTTCTAGCTCACCGCAAGCAGTAAAACACACACCACTTTGAGCCGCTCTCCTCCAGTCGTATATCCTTCTTTGTTTATTTGTCGTGAATGTCGTCATAGCTTCAACGACTGGTGCAGTTGATCCAGTTTGGGTTAAAGATGATGGGTGTATCACATGAGCTTCATAAACCAGATGTTTCGACTCAAACAAACTGTACCTTGTTTAGTCCATTAATAAAACAGGATGTGCTCTTTCTTAGTCTGGCAAACTCTTGACTGCATGGGCCTTAAAGTCTTGCCTTGGTCCTCGTCTAAGAACGGAGGTCCATACAGAGATCTATAATAGCTGATGCTTTGTGGATAATTCCTGCCAGACTGCTGGCTAGTGGAGTTGATGACAGATCTCACACTGGAGCTCTGCATTTCGGACAGGGCAGTCAGGGCAGTTTGCAATGTATCATTATAGTGTACTGGTGAATAGAGAGCTTAGATCAGTGTACTGGTGAATAGAGGGCTTAGATCAGTGTAGGGGTGAATAGAGGGCTTAGATCAGTGTACTGTGCGACACTCGTCTGTCCTCTGTAACAGCTGACCCTGATGCTTGGATTGGCTGGAATGGCCAAGTACTCACTCAGTCAGCCAGGTGGGGTGGAAGGGCAGTGCAGGGCAAGGCAGGACAGGGCAGGGGGCAGAGGCCACAAGGTATAAGTGGAGAATGGGAGGTGCAGGTGGTGGAGGGCAGTGTTACCAAATGCCAGCATGCAAGAGTGAGAGTGAGAGAATGTGACATTGAGAGAGAGAGAATGTGAGTGTGTGTGTGTGTGTGTGTGTGTGTGTGTGTGTGTGTGAGCGGGAGGGAGAGAGAGTGAGAGAAAAAACACACAAACACACACACACACACCTGATAGTTAGGCAGATAGACATGACAGAAGAGTGAAAGGTTCATTCAGCCAATGCGAATGTTCTGCGTTCAATACTTAATTAAATCTATGTATTAACAATTTACTATTTGCCATACAGTAGACAGCTCTGCCTTGAGATCTGAAGTAAATTTATTTTTTATTTAATATAGAATGTAACGTGAAAAATAAATTCTGGTTTTAAAAAATTTCTCTTTTCTACCCCTGTCAGTGTTACACACTACCACCTGTTAGTAGATCGACTCAGTCTGGTTTTGTAGATTAATTCCTTTTTCACTTTATCAGATGCCTAAATGACAGAAAAAATACATATACCCTCTGACAGCAGGTGAGTGTAAACAAGCAATGTTAACACAAACAACTCCACCAACAAACAAATATGTACAAGACAAGCCTTATAGGTGCAAAGAAACACAGAAGACCAAGGAGTGGAACTGGTCGAGATGAAAATACATTTTTCAGGAATTGCTAAATTGCAGCTGTACTTAGAACAGCTTTATTGTTTTAGGATGGTTTGCACAGTTTCGGGGAGTTTTGTTGTTCTTTTTGTTTTGAATTTTTGTTGATAGAAATATGTGACTAGGGTTACAAAAAGCAGTGTAAACAGCAGGGCTCTTACACATGTTTCTTGAACTTCCTGGGAGTCCCGTAAGGATGCAAGAATTCCCTGAACATGGATGTGATGATTTAAATGAAGGAGGAAACATTTTGATCCGTTTTTTAAATCTAAATGAAGTTAGCGTAAGTTCCAGTGGGATGACAGGCCTGTTGCAAGTCTTCCTTAGAACAAGGAAACGCCTCAGTGCACTTGGAAAACCTGTCTACAATCACTAGCAAGTACTTTAACTGACCACAAGGTGGAATGTGCATAAAGTCTATCTGTAGACACTGAAAGGGATATTCTGGAGCCAGTAAGGCATCATATTTGGCTTGTGTTTTACCCTGGTTGCTTCTGGCACAGGTTATACAGCAATCTAGAAGGAGTTTTACAGTGAGACGTTTTGCAGGAATACAAAACTGTTTTTGAATGCTAGCCGTCACTCTCCCTTTGTGCAGCATGTGAAATCCCATGAAAATGATGCATAAGAAATGGAAAAATAGATTTAGGAAGGGTGACACACCCCTCCGAGTCACGGCTTAGACCATTTTAATCAGGACTACAGCCCTAATCAACCCAGTGAGAGCAGTCTTGTTGTGTACTCTGAGTTTGTAAGAAATGCAGATTGATATTATTTGGCACAAAGCAATGAGAAAACATGGCGATAAATTCACACATTGAGGATATAGTGTATGGGCATGAGGGGGCATTAACAGCTGCCCAATGTGGGATTTCATCTGCTAAAGCATTGCCAGTGGCCGTGTCAGACTCAGAGGTTGTGTCATGACCCTTGACCATTACGATATCCAGCCAAGCTGGTAGTGTACATGCAGACAAAGTTGCAGACACTAGTCCTGGATTAGAAATGGGCTTACCTTCCAAGATACGAAACACCGGAGCGCCAAATCTTATTGAAGTCATGAGCAACCCCAAATGCATAACGGGAATCAGTGTAGATGGTGACAACCTGATCCCGGAGTAGATGGCAGGCCCTGGTCATTGCTATCAGCTCAGATTCTTGAGCAGACCTGTAAGGGAGAGAGTAAGCCTCCCAAATGAGGTTAAACAGAGAACAGACAGAATAACCGGTTGAAACAGTCAGACGGTTTAAAACATGGGCTATCTAGAAAAATGTGATAGCTGCCTATTTTTGATATCAGTCATTTTAGGAGGCCTAACCCTACACAGTTTCTCAACCAGCATTATGAATGGAGCAGAAATATTCATGGGGGGATGGAGCCGTGCTCCGAAGTTTCACCCTGCTGTAGAGAGTTGAGGTTAGTATAGAGGGCGGGTGTGGCATGCCGTCCGCTCCTCCTCCAGAATATGTCGGTACAGACACATTGACCTGATTAAGCCCTTCTCGAAGCGATAAAGCAATGCCTTACACAATGCCTTGATGTTTTTGCTTTCTTTTTTTCATTGCTTTAACATGCTCTTCCTCTCTGCAATATGCAGGATGATCCGTTGCTTAAAATGATATGAAGTTTAGTTTATGGGATCATTATACAGCGTATCGCTGTATTGGACACTTCTAGCTATAGTAAGCTAAGCTGTGGTTAGTTCCTACAACTAACGTGAGCTATCTACCTGTCCATCCATACGTTCAGTGAACAAATACGCGACAACTCAAGAGATCCAGCTGTGCACAACCGCACTGTTTCACAATACCAAGCCAGCTTGTGTACCCCGACAATTCTGTCTACTGGCTGTGATGCTGCATTTTGTTCTGGCACTGTTAACATTACGAGGCAAGCGGCAGTACTGGGTCTGTGAACCTTTACTGTAAAAACATGGAAAATTGAAATTGCGTGCGTGTGTGTGTACGTTTGAGAGAGAGAGACTGGCAGACTCCCCTCCCTTCCAGGTCCGTTAGTAAAAAAAAATTTTCATCTGGAAATCTAAGTTGCTATATTGTGCTGTGTACTGTTAAACTTAGCACAACAATGTCCTGTAGGTCACATAAATAACGTAAGTAGCCTAATGTCATAATAACAAATATGAACAGGAATGATCAACCACTACAAACAGAATGTTAAAATACTAAAAATAACGAGTTGATTACAAATCAAGTAAACATTTAGAAAGTGAAACTTAACCAGAAAACCCATATTTTATCATTTAACCAATGAAAGATAGAAAATCACAACAACAAAAAACACAATAACATGTTGAAAAGATCTGCGCTAACATTAACAAGCATCGCTGTCACCATAGCAACCATAGCAGCTGGGGTTTTTACACAGGATACAAGGTTTCATGACATTGCAATTAGCAAAGTAACATTTTCAAAAGAAACATAAAATAAACAATAATATCTCTGTACCTGTGATGACATATAAACATGTAAAAATTGCTTGTTAGTATGTATGTGTGTGTGTGTGTGTGTGTGTGTGTGTGTGTGTGTGTGTGTGTGTGTGTGTGTGTGTGTACTACCCATGTAATAACAAATTGTGAGTACCAGTGAGAAGTCCCAAAAAAAAACCACATGCACAATAAATGATGCTAAAGGACTGTTCAGCTGCAGTTGATTTCTGTACATATGATACACACTGTTCTACAAGTTACACATGCTTTGGAATCATAACTCACTGTGTTGAAGTCTCTCTACAAATCTACACATTAAAGTTGGAAATCTTTGGAAACTGGGAAAGGTTTTTCATGCTGGTTTCTGTGTGGTGGAGTGACACAGGGGCAGATGCACACAGTATGAGTGTAATGTCTTGTGATAGTTACCCTCCAGCACAGTGTGTTCATAGACTGTGTGTTTGAAATGCACATATGCTGTGTGTATATATATTTATATATGTATGTAAATTAAAACACAGGATTAACACAGAAAAATTTGTATATTTTAACAAAGTAGGTAAAACAAAAGTATATTAAGAAAAAATTAATTTACCTGTGATTTTTTTGTGGAGAGTCTTCCATGTTGTCTTTGAAGGGGAGCTTTATGGGGAATTGTCCTGCTTAAAGACAGGAAGTGACATCACCCAATTTCCTGTTTTTCCTTGTATTAGTTTCCAAAGGAAATTTCAAGAGTGGAGTTTTGATGTTGACTTATGTTGGAGAATTTATGATTGCTGATTTTCTTTTATTGAACTTGTAACTTGTAAATGCTAAATTCTATTTCTTTTTTTTAACATTTTGTTTTTGTAGTGATTGCCAGATGAATCCTTGAAGCTTTCCATCCAATTGGTTCAAAAAAAGGTTAATATCTGGAGGCTTCATGTGCACACAAATCCCCCTGCTGGCTAAACCTTTATTGTCATTTCAACTATTTGTGATGGATCTCTTGGCTGTTTTGCACCAGTGTCAGCATGGGAATAGTCACTGCCAACAATAGAAATAAAAACACCTTAATATGATTTTGAGCAGTTCATTCATTCATCTAATCTGTTTTTGATGTGTAGGTAATGGTTTTGGAGGTCTACTAGTGTCAAAAAACAGGTTGATTTCAGTCAATGTTTAAATAAACCAAATAGGACATGAGATGTTTATGTTGAGATGTTTTTAAGACTGTTGCAGTGTTTTTCAAAGATGGGAACATGGTTATGCTTATGAATACTGTGGTGACTTCATTCACTTTTATTAAGAAATAATATTTTTTTCCACTGTGCTTGGACTCAGTTGGTTTCTCTTTTTGAAAATAACTTCCCCAGCTTTGAAGAAAACACTTTCAAATGGTACTGAAAAGGCAGGGGTGCACAAGTATCCCACAGCAAGCCTGTAGAGATTTGGATATATGCACCTCTGCCTCTGCCAGTACTGGAGGGGACCCTGTGTTTTGCTTTTCTTCAGTTCTGCCAGGTCTGCACTTCGTCTGTGGCATCAGCAGTGACATTGTGAGTTCTTCAGGCCTCCATGAATGTGGCATCAAAATCACACCACAGTTTGTTTCCTGAGAAGCAAAACGAGATAATATGAATGAGGTTATAACTCTGAAATTGACTTTAATCCAATGCAAAAATACTAACCAGGTCTTTCAGCTACAGCATCCTGTGATGTTGAAGCTGCAACTGGTATTGAATGTGACTGTCTAGACCTTATTACATTGGTACATTCAAAGGTGAGTTGTTTTATTCCTTCATCTGCCTTTTTTGGGCTAAAGGATCCAAGTGATTTGTATCTTGGGTCTAGCAGCGTTCCCAGCGATATAATGCTCATGCTGTGTGAAGCTTTTCCCTAAGGAGCCTGATGAGGTCTCTCCCAGTTCACTAGCTACCGTTACCTTTGCTGCCTCTTCCTGGAGCATCTTTTCCACCATTTTCAATAATAGCACCACTTTGAAGACAGATACCTTTTTCTCCTCTGACAGCACCAGTGTGGCATTGTGAAAAGGAGACAGTATAGACAGGAGCTCACAAACATTATTGTACTCATCAGAGGTCAGAGCAGTAATACCAGTTTGTAAGCCTGCCAGTGCTTACAGGCTCCCTGAGTTCTACTAATCGCTCCAGCATTTGAAAGCTGCTGTACCACCTTGTTTCAACCTCCTGAATCAGTTTCTTTTTTGGTTTTCCCATATGCTCTTGAACAAGGTCCAGCTTCTCCTTTAACAATAAAAACCTAAACGTTACATATGTAGCAATATAAAACAATGTGTAAACAAATGTGAAAATAATGTTACTAACTTTGACAGTTGTGCTGTTTCTAAAATATCCCACCAGCTTCCTTGCCTTTGGAGAAATGGCAGACAGCACTGGGGTTAGTTCAAGAGCTTTTTTAACAACTATATTCAGGGTGTGAGCAATGCAGAAGGCATGACGCAGCTTCAGCTGTATACCACAGGCAATCATATCAGATGCGCCATCAGTAACTAGACATGTTACTTTGGATTTTATTTCCCATTCTTCCATAAGAGAGGATTTCACACAGGCCAAATTTTCAGCTGTGTGCGCCTGTGGGAATTTCACTACACTGAGTAATGTGCACTTCAGACATGTGTTGTCATCTATAAAATGGCAGGTCACAGCCAAGTAGTTTGTCTGCTATCACACTCACTGCAGGAACTTTCTGGACCTCAACTTTGGTCTTCTCTTTCTCTTGTTGATATTTGGTCTCAGCCATGGCCTTTGCAGTCTAAAGGGAAGGAAGAAAATATTATTTTTTTAATACTACTCTCATAGTTCTCATACTTTCCTAGTTAGGAAAATATAGATTGGATCAAATTTTGCTACAAAGTCCCTGAAGCCTTTATCCTCAACTGTGCTAAATGGCTGTGTGTCTCTAACAATCATGAAGACCAAAGCCTCATCCAGCTCTTCCTTTCTGGTCACTGCTTTCTAAAGATTAGATTACACTTTGTCATTTTTATACTTTGTAATCCAATCCAAACTGCAAATAACATGTAAGGTGCAGAGAATAATGCAGTATATATATATATATATATATATATATATATATATATATGTGTGTGTGTGTGTGTGTGTGTGTGTGTGTGTGTGTGTGTGTGTGTGTGCATATTAATGTTAACAGTGAATAAAATAAAATCAGGTTATGGTTTAATTACAGTATTTGCATGTCAGAAGTAATTACATGAACATGTGCACATGTTTTGTTTTTATTTTTTGATGTGTGTGATGAATGTAGCATCGTGATCAATGTCATTATTATCATGGTTGATTAACAAATATGAAAATTGGAAACGCATACCCACCTTGGCTGGATCCAACTCTATCCCCCTCATTATACATGACAAGTACAATAACATAGATGAGGTGTTGTTGTTGTATCTCAGTGGCTTGTAATGGAAAAAAAAAAAAAGAATTGTGAATATTATAGTAGTAACATATTTCATTATTTACAGGCATATTATGTGCAATACCTTATTTGGAGAGATCTGCTCAAAGTGTTTCCATACAGGGGAAACCCTTTTCCTTTTAGCAGGCTCCATAAAAACAAGCTCATCAATGTCACAGGCAAATTGACAGAACACAAACATGCAAATTTTGCATGGATCCTTTGCACTTTATGTATGTTCATAAATTGCGCTAACATGCTTCCTGAACCTGTGAGGTTTCAGGCGTCATTTGTCCTTAAAGAAGCAAGCCTGGATCTCTCAACATGCGCTCTGAAGCCTCGGCACAGTAGGGGCCATCACTAGTATCTCACTTGGAGTGAGGAGTAGGAGTGAAGGGTGAGAGTGAGGAGTGAGAGTGAGGAGTAGGAGTGAGGGGTGAGAGTGAGGGATGAGAATGAGGGATGAGAATGAGTAGGAATGAGGAGTGAGAGTGAGGATTGAGGGTGAGGGGTGAGAGTGAGAGGTTCAAGTTCAAGTTCGGTTTATTCGTCACATACATAGTCATACACAATATAACTTGCAGTGAAATGGTGGAGAGTGCTCTGTCCAAACTGAGGAAAGGAAACAGGGGTGCATAGAGAAAAATGTATATATGCAAGATAAATATATATACTCTATGTATGTACAAAATATATTAACAATGTATGTACAATATATGTATATTATGATTATATACACAATGTACAATGTATATGGTTGGGTATATATGTACACAATCTACAGAATGTACAGTGCAGGTGTAATATGGTTGGGTATATATGTACACAATCTACAGAATGTACAGATCCATTTTGTATAATAACATATCTAAAGTTGTTGTGTAACAAGGTAATTGAGTATAAATCTATATATACAGGTGTACAGATATACAGTTATGTTACATCGTGGTGGTGGTCCCCACAGTTTATCAGTTTCCCTGATTCAGGGCCCAAATGGCCTGTGGGAAGAAGCTCCTCTTCAGCCTCTCTGTCTTGGTCTTCAGGGAGCGGAAGCGCCTCCCTGACCTCAACAGAGAGAAGAGTCTATTGTTGGGATGGGTGGGGTCCTTCACAATTTTCCTGGCCTTGGTCTGGCACCGCTTGTAGTAGATGGTCTGCAGGTCAGGAAGTTCCGTGTGAGTGATGCGCTCTGCTGAACGCACTACCCTTTGGAGTGCTTGTCTGTCCTGCTTGGTGCTATTCCCAAACCAGAATAGCAAAGGTGAGAGTGAAGAGTAGGAGTGATGAGTATGAGTGAGGTGTGAGAGTGAGTAGGAGTGAGGGGTGAGAATGAGTAGGAGTGATGGGTGAGTGAGGAGTAGCAGTGAGGGGTGAGAGTGAGTACAAGTGAGGGGTGATAGTGAGTAGGAGTGAGGGGTGAGAGTGAGTAGGAATGATGGGTGAGAGTGAGGAGTAGGAGTGAGCAGTGATAGTGAGGGGTGAGAGTGAGTAGGTTTGAGGGGTGAGAGAGTAAGTAGGAGTGAGGGGTGAGAATGAGGAGTGAGAAGAATGAGGGGTGAGAATGAGGAGAGATATTGTAGACAGATATTGTTGTAAATGTAGAATAGAAATATATTCAGACTTCAAAGTGAATGAACCGGTAGAGAGAATGAGCTACACAAAAGGGGGGGGGGGGTGTACACAACAACAACAACAACAACAACAACAACAACAACCACCCTGATCACCACCTGTGCTCCGTCATAACTATGATCACTGCTGAAGCTCCAGTCTGTCATATTAACACACAGCATAATTACTGCACCATCACTGACTACATTTACATATTAACACACAGCATAATTACTACACCATCACGGACTGCTACAGGGCTAGGAGTTAACACACATGTAGTGACAATGACCAACAAAGGGACACACACGGACAGGGTTTAAATAGACACATTGAAACTTAACAATAAACCCTGTGTATGTAATCCTGAAGTGGCGTGGTTACAAAACATTTATTCACAGTACGTGTGGATCCCCCTGCACGCGGCGGGCCTCACCACGTGACTTATGGGTGAGTAGCAGTCTGTGACAATAATGCTCACAGAAATCAAGTATACACATGAAAAACTGTAAACAATTTCACCATTTCTCCTTCAAACAAGAAGAAGAAAGGAAATAAATATATACAGTACTTATACATACATACATACATATATAACATCATATACACATTCCTTTCCCCACAGGACTACATGTAGATAATGTTTATTAGTCTGTTTTATGGTGGTGTGTAAGTGTGTCTAAAGGACAGCTTAGTTTCCTGATCTAATTAGTTGTGTGTTCATGATTAGGCAGGTGTGGCTATAAGGTTTTTGTTAACTAGAATTAATAAAGTTTCATTACTGAATCTAGTTCAGCACCCAGTAATGTTTGTGGTTCACAGTGGTCATTTATATTTCATCTGTTTAACTCTCTCTTACATGACAATCACATATAAACAGTTAAAAACTGAGTGGCAGTGTGGAATGGGTGATGAATACAGTGGTAACCACAGAACTGTTCAGTAAATGACCTGTACATATGTAAGTGAGCAGTAAGGAGGCGGACGCAAGTGTGGAGAAGAGCGAGATTTATTATGGGCAAATCCAAAATCAGAGTCATTGTAGTCCAGGGTGATAGAGCCAACACGGAGCGTACGTGGATACATGAGCAAACAAATAAAACACACGAAGGCAAACAGGGGAAGCAGGCTATAACAAAGGCTAGGAAACACGAAGGCACGGAGTACAAACTTAAATACATGCATATACGAGCTTTCAAAAACATTCACCAAACGCAATGAAGCCTAACAACCCTAATGAACACACAAATGCCATGAACAGCCAAGACAAGGGCAAGAAGACAGGGTTTAAATACATGAACTAAACGAGGGACAGGTGTGGAAAATCAAACGAGGGGCGGAGAAAACGAAACTACGGAATGGAACTAAAATACACAAGACGGAAATCATGGAACACAAAAGCTGGGAGGGACTAACCGTGACAACATGTTACTATGGTAATTGTGTTTCTTTTTTTGGAGGGGAATTTATTGGTGTAGAATCATAGCTGAAGAATGGATCCTAGACCTCTGTACGAGACCTCACCATGTCAGTTCTTTATCATGAAGCACAGGGTGAAGTAGTGGTCGACCGATTCATTGGCCAGTTAAATGTCTTTTTTATAATCAGCACTGGCATTGTTCTTTTCCTTCCTGCCGTCGACTGAGAAGGTTGGGTGGGGGGTGAGGGGTGGGTCTTCTTTATTTATTTTTTATTACCTGTGGAGATTATTATTTAAAATAAGTGCCCTGCTGACAGACTACAGATATACTTAAGCAAACAGTGCAGAAAATAACTGTTAAATGTTCATTTAAGTTGTCTCAATTGGTACCATTAAAAAATAAGAGACCACTACAAAATTAACAGTTTCTCTAGTTTTACAATTGATGGGTATGTGATTGACCAGGCTGAGTAGTTTTGTTTTATTCTATAAACTACTGGCAACATTTCTTCCAAATTCCAGATTAAAATATTGTATTTTAGAGTATGATTTTTTGATGAAAATGACTAATGGTCAAAAATAACAAAACAGTTACAGAAATTTCAGACCACAAATAATGCAAAGAAAACAAGCTCATATTCATTTATAAACAACACAGGTGAAATAACCCTGATTTTTAATCACAGCTTTCATGCGTCTTGGCATGCTTTCCACTAGTCTTTCACATTGCTGTTGGATAACTTTTTACCACTCCTGGCAAAGAAATTCCAGGAGCTTGGCTTTGTTTGATGGCTTGTGACCATCCATCTTCCTCTTGATCACATTCCAGAGGTTTTCAATGGGGTTCAGGTCTGGAGATTGGGCTGACCATGATAGGCTCTTGATCTGGTGGTACATCATCCACACTTTGATTGACCTGGCTGTGTGACATGGAGCATTGCCCTGCTGAAAAAAACAATCATCAGAGTTGGGGAACATTATCAGAGCAGAAGGAAACAAGTTTCTTCCAGCATAGTTTGGTAAGTGGCTTGATTTATGTGTCCTTCATAAAGAGAAATCTGCCCGATTGCAGCCTTGCTGAAACACCCCCAGATCATCACCGATCCTGCACCAAATTTCACAGTGGGTGCAAGACACTCTGGTTTGTAGGCTTCTCCAGGTCTCCATCTAACCATTACATGACCAGGTGTTGGGCAAAGCTGAAAATTGCACTCATCAGAGATGATGACCTTACTCCAGTCCTCTACGGTCCAATCCTTATGGACTTTTGCAAACTTCAGTCTGGTTCTTCTTTGCTTCTCATTGATGAAGAGCTTTTTTCTAGCTTTGCATGACTTCAGCTCTGCCTCCAGAAGCCTGTTTCGAACCATCCTCTCTGTGCAATTCACCCCAGCTGCTGCATGCCATTCATTTTGTAGGTCACTTGACGTCATCTTACGGTTGTTAAGTGACATTTGAATGAGGCGGCGATCGTCATGGTCAGTAGAGAGTTGTTTTTGAGCTCTGCCAGTCTGGAGCTGTTGTTGTCCCATGTGTTTGCTGCTTGACCGTTGTGGTGGAAATTCAATGAAACGGGGAGTCAGATGTGGATAATAAGTAAAAAAGGTTTTAATAGAAAAAAAAGATTCCACAGAGTGTGGGGCTCACTACCAAGAGAAGCCCCGAGTCATACAGAGCGTTGCTTAATATACAATTCTAACTGTATGCTTTGACCAATCACAGACTTCCTGCCTCTTGTTGCTATGGCTCATACACCAATCAGCTTTAAGCTTTGCTTATCTCTTCAGGCCCGCTGGTAACAGTCTGCTTGAGTGTCGTTTCTTAATTGCAGGCAATAAAACAGTTGCAACAATAAAGCAATTGCAGGCAATAAAACGAGAGACATTTTCCTGCTTATCTGATCTATTGTCTCACTCCCTTAAAGTTCTTTGCTTACATAAACATTTTCCTAGGGAACAAGATACTGCTGAATGTATGTGAATCACTGAAGCACATAGTGTTTCCTTTACATTTCGCCCCTTTGATTCTCATACAATCATTAACTAAAATCTTCAGTTATGGTAAAAACATGGAAGTTAACTGGAAGTTATCCTTGTCCCAACATAAGTATGTGTCATATCCACGATATGACGAATTCTTTCCTGCACAATTAATTACGTCACATAAGTCAAAAGTCCAGGCAGTAGAACTGCCCACCATATAGTCCAATTCTACTCCTCCATACTTTTGTATACACCAATCTTTAGATGTAATGACACTGATGCGTGATAGTATCAGGCTAATCCACAGGAGGTGCTGCATCTTGCTAGTCCTGCGGTGGCGTTTCTGGTGCCTTTTTACAATGCGTGTGATGCACCCATGTCGCTCTTCCGTCGGTCTTGACGGCGGTGTTAGTCGTCAGTAGCACTTGGAATGGTCCTCTCCACCTGGGCTGGTTCCACCGCTTCCTTCTGAAGTCCTTTATCCACACCCAATCACCTGGTTGGTGGGTGTGGAGTGGAGTATTCGTCACCTCGGGAAGGACTGCCTTCACCTGCTTAGACACATGGGAGAGAGATTTGTACAGAGACACACAATACTGCAAAATTGATTCATTGATCAGGTTAGTATCCCAGTCGGGCGGTCCTATCCCCGTGTTGGGAGGCCGTCCAAACACTCTCTCAAAAGCTGATAAGCCTGTTCGTGCCTGCGGTCTGGTTCGGCATTGCCACAGGACGAGGGGAAGGCATTTTACCCAATTCATGCCTGTTTCCTGCATTAATTTAGCTAGACCTCCTTTAATGGTGCCGTTTGTCCGTTCTACTGCCCCTGCACTAGCAGGGTGATAGCTGCAGTGTTTTCTCATATCTACCCCTAGGTATTTAGTCAGAGCTTTTAGCCCTTCGTGTACGAAGGGTGTCCCATTGTCACTGGACACTCGTTGTGGTAACCCCCACTGGGGAATAATTTCTCAGTAGCGCTTTTGCTACTGCATCACTATCTTGTTTTCCCGTTGGGAAGGCCTCCACCCACTTGCTAAACATGCACACACACACACCTCTTCCCTTCGGCTGGTGTTAGTTCTACAAAATCTATTTGTCAATGTTAAAATGGTTCACTAGGCGGCGGGTGTCCGGCGGGTGCGTGTTTGGTATGATTGTCTCCGTGTGGTGTGTTTTGTGCACATACCAAGCATCAGGAATAAAAATTGAGTGTGTGTGTTTATTCCTGGTGCATACCAATGTCTCGTTATACTCTCCACTATCCCCCCTTTGCTCATGTGACTCCTCCCATGAGCAATCTCAATTAGTCCTTTCATATAAGCTGTGGGGAGACAGGGTTTGTTCATATCTGGGTGTACCCATATCCCGCCTATTTGTTTACACCCCCCTTTTTTCCATTTCACAGTCTTGTGGAGTGGCTTGTTTTTGGATATATTTGGTAGATATTCTGGTTTCGGTATCTGCTTGTGCCATTTGTGTATGGAGCGGTTGTAACGCTGTGAGTTGAGCTACTTTATCTGCATAAGCATTCCCTTTTGACACGGCGTCATCCGCTTTAGTGTGTGCAGCGCACTTTATAATTGCTACTTCCTTTGGTAGTTGAATTGCTTCCAACAGCTCTGCTACTAGGTGGTGATTCTTTATATTTGCTCCTGAGCTGGTGAGAAAGTTGCGATGTCTCCAAATGGCCCCAAAGTCATGTGCTACTCCCCATGCGTACCGGGAATCGGTCCAGACGTTCACGGTCTTGTCTTGTGCTAGTTTACATGCCTGTATGAGTGCAGCAAGTTCAGCTGCCTGCGCTGAGTAATTAGATGGGAGTGGCAATAGAGTGGAGGGGTTAAGAGTTGTGCATCGTTTCACAGTAACATTTGGCATGTCTAATAAGGCAGTGTGGTACCTAAGCCATCGCTGAGTGGACAAATGTGCCACCTTTTGATCTTGCAGTATTCTTGACACTGCATGAGGCACATGTAGGGTAAGCTTGGCGTAGCCTACTATGTCTCTGGAAGCCACTAGTGCCTTCTTGGCAGCTGCCACAGCTCTTACACATAGAGGTAGACCTGCTGCGACTGTATCTAATTTTCCTGAGAAGTAGGCCACCGGCCTTTGTTTGTCCCCATGTTTTTGTGTCAATACACTTGTCATATATTGCCCTTTAACATCCACTATCTGTTCAAATGATTTGTTTGGGTCTGGGATGCCTAACGCTGGCATGACTTGTAACAGCTGTTTCAGTGTTGTGAAGGCCGCCTCAGCTTCCGGCGTCCATTCCGGCTGTGAGGAATTTGACCCTTTGGTCGGTATTATATCTCTGAGTGGTCCCTCATGTTCTGCATAGGATGGTATGAATGTCCTACAATAGGAACACATTCCTAAAAAGGACAACAGTTGTTTTTTCGTCATGGGCTTTGGTATACTCAAAATGCCATTCACTCGGTCTTTAGTCAGCATGCGCGTTTGTTCAGTGATGTCATGTCCTAAAAAATGCACTTGCTGCTTACAAAACTGTAATTTGGATTTGGATGCCTTATGGCCTTCCCCTGCTAAATGGCGTAGCAGTGCCACCGTGGCTTGTTTACACGCTTCTCGTGTTCTCCCACAAATCAAAAGATCCTCAACATATTGCAGCAAGGCTATTCCCTCAGGGAGTTCTAAAGCCTCTAGGCTTCGATGTAAGGCGGCATTGTAAATGGTTGGTGATTCACAATACCCCTGACACAATCTCGTGAATGTGTATGGCTTTCCTTCAAAAGTGAAAGCAAACCAAAATTGACTATCCTTGTGCACAGGTACGCTAAAGAACGCGTTGGCCAAATCAACTACACTGAACCACTTACTGTCTGGTGGGATCTGAGAGAGAATGGTGTGCGGGTTTGAAACTTCTGGGGCTCTAGGGTGTACTGCCGCGTTGACAGCCTGCAAATCCTGCACAAATCTCCATTCATCTCTCCCTGGCTTCTTAACTGGGAAAATTGGAGTACGTACTGGTGAGTCTGGGCATGGTACGATAACTCCTGCTCGTTTTAATGATTGGAACACAGGCTTGATGCCCTCCACTGCCTCTGGTTTTAGAGGGTATTGGTGCTGGTGTGGTCTGTAATCAGATTTTGGGGTGATGTGGACAGGCTCACATCCTTTTATTAAGCCCACAACATTTTTTCAGTTCCTCTTCCTCTTCCTCTGAGAGGGTAACAGAGGCTGCCATAATTACCATATTTGGACTTACAAGCTCGACCCCCCTTTTGCAATTTAGCCTATATGGGGTTGGCATTTTCCACACGTCTATGCTCGGGCTGTACATAATTTTACACTGGGGTTCTTTTATCCAATCAGTTGTGCTCAACACGTGTTTTGTCCACAACCCTACTCTCTGCCAGTCTGGGTCAACATGTGCGCTAGTCAGCGACACATGAGGTGTGGCATGTGAGATTGAATATAAAGATTTCTGTTTATCTGAGAGCTGCACCACTCCCGCAGCCCACTCGCAGTCCCATGCTATGGCTGTGATAATCAAACTGTCGCTCCCCCTAAGTCAAATTTCGGTTCAAAATCAATGTCACATCCCTCATGGACCTTCATTGTACAGTGAATAGAGTCACTTTGTTTGATTGTCAGCTCACCAGGTAGCGTGTTAGTAACTTCAGTCATAAAATGTGTTAGTACTTCCCCCGCAGTGCACTGCAATTCATACACGTACAAAGGGGCTCCTGCCTCTAGCTGGACTCCCTGTGTAGGTGTTTCCCATGTAACAAACAACCCCTCTGGGTTGCTGCTAATTGTGCACCCAAGCTTACACATTAAATCTCTAGCTAACAAATTAATTGGACAGGTTTCTGATATCAAAAAACTATGTTTAAATTGGCTGTTTCCTAAACTACATCGGAGAGGCTCGGACATCCTTTCATCAATGGGATGACCTCCCACTCCAATTACTGTTATCCCATATCCTGGTCTCATTCTACATTCTATTAAACCTTCTTTTAACACTGAGTGGGTGGCACCACTGTCAACCAAAAACCTAACATTTTTTCCCTCTACTTTCACAGTTACCTCGGGGAGGCCTCTTAGCCCTTTACTAATCTGCTGTAGTAGTTGGTAATTTAAATTTGTCACTTCCCTTTTGCCATCTTCACTCAGTGGTCCGCTGCTGTCCTGCCTCTCCACTGCCCATCACTCGTGGATTGTGGGATCCTGGTCTGTGCCCCCGTCATACGAGTTAACCTCCTCCAGACAGTTTCTGGCAAAATGTCCAAACTTTCCACAGTTGTAGCATTCCTGTTCTTTCATCCAATCAGTTTTCCCTCCTTTTCCTCTTCCTCTGCCTCTTCCGCGACCACGTCCCCTGCCACGACTACTTCCTCGTCCGCGGCCTTCTCCTTGATCTCCCACCGTCTGGAGCATCATCAGGATCGCTTGGTGTGTGGTATCTGCTCGTTGACGCTCTCATCTGGCGTCTTTCTTCCCCAGGATTGTCTCATGATGCTTGGCATGCTCCTCAATAGTAGATAGGGGAGCTCTGCTGTAGCCTATGCAGTTTTTCTAACGAGATTGCTGATGTCTTTTCTCATATTCATTAGGAAGCTGTTTCTCAAATGAGCTTCCCATGCACCTACTTCTCCAGGTCCTGCTGCTCGTTGTGCTGGTGTGTCAATACCACAATGGTCAGTGTGGACACGTGTCACACGGACGAGAAAGTCAGTGACGGGTTCGTCATCTTTCTGTTTGCATGATGCTATCACATCGGTGTTGATGGTGGTTGGATAGACTGTTTCCACCCTTTCGATGAGTCCTCTTATCATCTCTCTGTATGGGCCATTCAGGTCAGGTTGGCCTTGAGGCGGTGCATTCCACTCAGGCAGGTGGAGACGGACATCTCCATCCACCCAGTTTCTATCAATGCGGTTATACTGTGGTCCGAGTTGAATCAAACAACCGTCTCAGTTCAGCCTGTGTTGGTCTGCAGGACTGCACGAATGCCATCAGTTCTTGTCCGAAGTGTCGTCCGCCGATGTCACCTGGCTTGCTCAGGCCGTCGGCCGCTTTCATGATGTCATCTGCAGTCCAGTGACGGTGGACCATAATCACTCCCTCTGGTCCCGACACTTCCACTATCGGGAACTGTGGGGCATAGCCTACCTCAGGCTCTGCAGATGGCTTTATAGTGGTGTGACTTCGAGTGCGATGAGCCACTGGTGAGGTTATTGCCTCCAGTTGTCGTCTTAATTCGTCATATGGAGACGGCTTTGGTGTTAATGAAGTTCCTGGTTGGGGATAAGGAGGTGGATTTGCTAGCGCTTTTGGTTGCTGAATCAGCTGGGGGCTCTCGGTGGGGTGGCATCGAGGTCAGGATCAGCTAAGGAAACACACTGAAACACTTCATTATTACCTTTTCTATGCCCTACCTGCTGCTTCTGCCTTTTCTCAGCTTCTTCTAACCACATTTTTGCCTTTTCCAGCATGTCTTCACTGTTCTCATCAAAATATTTCCACGCTTTCTTATCAGCTTCCCTAGGCTTAACCTTAACTCTTTCAATTAATTTTAACAGGTATGCAACACATAGAGTCCCTGAAGCATTAAAACCGTAATATTTAATCCAAAATGGGACATGTTTGTTTGCATGTTCCCCGTAGTCCTTATTCATTTGAAAGAGTAGGCTACTGGAGAACTTGTCCTTACTGAACTCATACTCCTTACTGTTGCCCGCACCCATAATAATAATTTTTTATTTTTTTTTCCTCCTCTTCTTTTTTTTTCCGGATCCAGGCAACAAAAGAACAAAGGAAACTTACCTACTCTCTACAATTTTCCTATTCTTATCTTATTATCCACACCATCTACCCCCGATATGGATTAGTTCCGCTCCAGCATATCGTGCTAGTATACTGAGTCCACTCCTTTCCCTGCAGGGTGTTCTGTCGGCCTGGGCCTATTTCTTACACTAGTACGTCTACTCAGTGTGCCTATTCTCTTAGGCTGGCGGAGTCCCAGACTCCGGAGTCCTCTAGACCCTATTTTTAAGCCCTAGTATCTCATATACTATGCTACTTTACAGACCCACCCCAGGGTAGACTCAGGCGGATCACTATGTCACTTTCTTCTAGGATTAAATTACTGAACTTCACTTACTTTCTGTTCGTTAGATCAGGCGGAGCACACCACCGGAGTCAAGCGGGACGTCACACTGAAGCACATAGTATTTCCTTTACACCGTGTACTAATGAACCCCAGTTTTTGAAATTTTCAAGATAGAAGCAACCTGATGCTCACTGTATCCCTCTCCCAGTAAAGCTTTCCTCATTAAGAAACTTTCGTTTCAACTCTTTTGGCATGTTCTGTAGCTGTATTTTGACTATACTTATTTTTGGGTAGTCCTAGCACTGCTTTTCCCATCCAGCTGGTTCTATAACAAGAGAATAGTGATGACAGCAGCAGTGGTTTTTATCCTGTTGCTCGTTAGAACAGGATTTTGTTAAGGTGATCACCTATTCAGCATCTCATTAAGTAGAATGAGGTGTGTCTGTGAAGGATTTCAACAAACACTTGAATGGAAGGGCTGCTGTACATGTGGAGATGCTGATTTAAGAAACAATTGGAGTGGTCTCTTATTTTTTTCTGGAGCTGTATATTGTCCAGTTAAAGCACTGCTTTCTTTTCACCCAATAGGATGGACAATTTGTCAGTGTTCAATAGATACTTAGAGTTGGGGTCGGTCGTCTCAAATTTTGTAAAGTAAATTTGTTGTGTTTGACTGAATGTTTCACATTCAGTAAGAAAGTGCAGCTCTGTCTCTACAGTGTCATTTTTACACTGCTGACAGAGTCTCTGCTCTTCTGCAGACTGCATGACTTATATTGGCTGGTCTGGATGGGCAGGCTATGTTCCCTGAGTCTGTACTTTGCCAACGTGTTTCTGTGACTGGAATATTTTGAGCCAAATTTGAATTGGTATTTGAATGTGAATTTGACGTTTGATTGCATAGAATGCCCTGTGTGTTTTCTCTCTCAGTTGACTGACTGCTGGATTGAAGTTTGCAGTTGAACTAATATTTAATCCTGAGTAATTATAATTTGTACTGGTTTCTAGTGTTTGTGTTCATAATGTGAAACTTGTGTGGTGTGTTTGCCTGAGATCTGGCTCTTTTTGGAAAATGATGGTTTTGGTCTTTTTCAGGAATTTTTTACTTGGGTGTTTAATCATTTCATTTCAAATGCCATCAGACCCACTTGCTTTTTTTGGTTTTAAGAGTAGAAATTTGATTTCTAAGTTCCTGCTCAGTAATGGGTGAGTCCAAGGGATTCTAGAAGTCTTTTATTGGTAGTTCTAATATATTACATTTTTCAGTTATATGCTTTTGTTCAGGTCTTGTATTTTTGAGTAATTGATTGTAAAGAGACTTAATATGTGTTATCCAATATATGTTTTGAAAAGCCAATTCTTCTTATTTATATTTATTAAGAGTGTTCAAGAAATGTGTCTAAAAGTGTTTGAATTTCTTGAGAGTTGATTGCTTTCTGGAACTCTTCTGTACTGTTTTGGGCCCATCTGTATGGTCTCCTGGTATTAAACAGCTTACTGGTCAGTGTGGGTGCAGCACTGTTAGTCTCTGTCCTATTAATGAACAGTGATTTGGCTGTGATCAGACAGAGGGGTTAGTAGCTTTACAATGAATGTATTGAGAGAGAAATTATCTAAATCTGTTATCATGTAATCCACCGTATTGCCAAGAGGTGAGCAAAAGGTGGATCTCCCCAAAGAGTCGCCTCATAACCTACTGTTGACAATGTACAGACCCAGATTTTGACAGAGCTGCAGGAGGTCTTTTCCATTCCTGTTTACCTGTGTGTCAGAATGATATCAGGAAAGAAACATTTCCTTGTATTAACAGCCCTGTGGACCTCGAGAAATGCGTACTTTGAAAATGATCAGAACATTCTTGGAAAATACAAAACATGCAAAAGGGGTTCAGGTGGAAGAGGACTTTCCAGATCTGGCGGTTTTATACAGTCTTTACAGTGTTTGAGAAGCAATTTATAGGAGGAAGGTTTTACTGATCTAAACCCGGAACTTAACAATGAAAGTAAGAAGACTGCTTAATTTTTGTGCCACTTTTTTGTTTAGATTTAATGTTCATTTTCAAAATGAGTGTGTGCAGTGTGGCAACACTTAATGGGGCCGGGGATGTAAATAAAAGAACAGTTTTTTCAGTGAATCAAATTTAAAGGAAATGATGTAGATTTTGCTCAAGAAACTCATAGTGATAGACAGAATGAAGCAGACTGGCTGAGAGAGTGAGAAGGTAAAGCCTTCCTTAGTCACAACAGCACCATGTCTGGGGGTGTAGCTGTGTCATGTCTGTGGGCGTGGCTGTGTCATGTCTGGGGGCGGGGCTGTGTCATGTCTGGGGGCGTGGCTGTGCTCTTTCCCAGCAGCTGGGATCCTTAATTTGTAGTGGAGGATATTGAGGCTCTTAAAGTAACAAAACAAAACAAAACTAGCCAACCTGCTTGGGGTAAAGGCACAGGGGGCCCTGGTCTGCTCTCATTTTCAGAACGTGACACAGATGTACTCTCTGTCCAAGTTTTTCTTTGGTTTAGAGCATAAACATGGTCAGAGCAGATGGATACATGCCTTGAAGTCTGATACTGTACTCTCAGATTCTGTGGAGATTCGTAGAAGAGCAGCACAGTTTTAAACTAGGCTGTATACCAGTGAATATAGATCACCCCAAGAGTTGGAAAATTTTCTTCGATGTTTTTACTCAGGTAGAAGAAGAGGCTGTATTGGGTCTCGAGGGGCCATTGTCCCTGGTGGAGTTGCAGGTTCCCCTTCAGAACATGGAGGGTGGGAAAGCCCCAGGTATTGATGGACTGCCAGTGGAGTTTTACAAATCCTTCTGGTCTGCGGGTGGAGAGGATGTGCTGAACAATGACAGTCTCACAAAAGGAAGCACTCTTTATTTGTGGGTATAATTACACACAGAAGAAGAAAGCACAATATTTCCAAAGTTTCCAAAGATTTCCATCTTTAATGTGTAGATTTGTACAGAATTTAACACAGTGAGGGTATGATTCCACAGCATGTGTAACTTGTAGAACAGTATTTATGTCACATGTACAGAAATCAACTGCAGCTCAATCTTTTATTGGAGCATCATTTATTGTGTGTGTGTGTGTGAGAGAGGGAGAGGTTTAGTGTCTATGTGAGTGGTTGTGTGTGGGTGTGTGTGTGTATATGTGTGTGTGAAAGACAGTGAGAGTGTGTGTGTGTGAGAGAGAGAGAGGTGTGAGAGAGAGAGGTGTGAAAAAGAGTGTTTGTGTGAGTGTGTGTGTGTGTGTGTGTGTGTGTGTGTGTGTGTGTGTGTGTGTGTGTGTGTGTGTGAGAGAGAGAGGTGTTTTGTGTGTGTGTGTGTGTCACAGAGAGATGTACTGTTTGTGTGTGTGAGACAGGTGTGTGTTTGTGTGTGTATGACAGAGAGACAGGTGTAGTGTGTGTAAGAGACAGAGAAAGATGTGTAGCATGTATGTGTGAGAAAGAAGTGTAGTGTGTGTTTGTGTATGTGAGAGAGAGAGGTGGATTGAGTATGTGTTTGTGTGAAAAAAGTGTATTATGTGTGTTACAGAGAGATGTACTGTGTGTTTGTGAGTGAGTGGTGTGTGTGAAAGAGAGTGAGAGGCATAGAGTGTATGACAGAGAGGTGTGTAGCGTATATATGTGTGAGAAAGAAGTGTAGTGTGTGTGAGAGAGAGAGGTGTGTATGTGTGTGAGAGAAAGATACAGGTGTATTTTATGGTATTTTGGGTGTGTGTGCGTGTGTGAGTGAGAGAGAGAGAGAGAGCACGAGAGAAAAGTGTGTGTATGTGTGTGAGAGAGAGAGAAAGAGAGAGTTGTAGTGTGTGTGTGTGTCACAGAGAGATGTACTGTGTGTTCGTGTGTGTGTCTGTGTGTCTGTGTGAGAGAGAGAGAGAGAGAGAGAGAGAGACAGACACACACAAGGGTGTAGTGTGTGTGTGTGTGTGTGTGTGTGCGTATGTGTGAAGAGAGAGGTGTATAGTGTGTTTGTGTGTGTGAGAGAAAGAGCAAAGTGTGTGTGTGTGTGTATGTGTGTGTGTGACAGAGGTGTGTGTGTGTGTGTGTGTGTGTGTGTGTGTGAGACAGACAGAAAGAGAGAGGTGTGTGTGTATGTGTAAGGAAATGTGTGTATTATGATGTCCACTAGTTGTGTGTGTAGAGGAGTGTGTGTGAGAGATAGGGGTGTATTTTGTGTGTGTGTGTGTGTGTGTGTGAGTGTGTGTGCAAGCGTGCAAGAGTGTGTGCAAGAAAGGTGTAGAGTGCAAGTGTGTGTGTGAGAGAAAGAGCAAAGTTTGTGTGTGTGTATGCAACAGAGGTGTGTGTGGCTGTGTGTGTGTGTGTGTGTGTGTGTGTGTGTGTGTGTGTGTGTGTGTGTGTATTTTATACTCAGCAGGCATGTGTGTATGATGTTCACCAGTGTGTGTGTGTAGAGGAGTGTGTGTTTCCCTGCAGAGGCTATTTTAGCTCACACACACACACTGAGGAGTTATAATACCAAAGCCCAAACCCTGCATAGAGGGGCTCAGTGAATGTGGAGTGGAGTGTGTGTAAGTGTGTGAGTGAGTGTGTGTGAGAGGAGACGCTGTAGAAGGACAGAGTGCCGGCGGGCCAGTCCAGATACACTCCTACTCTGTTGGAGTTGGAGGGGGCAGAGATGTCAGTTCTCTTATTATTGTGCCAGACAGTGTAACTGTTATTAGAGAAGCTCAGCCTCCAGGACTTTAGATTACAGCCAAACTCACAGTCATCACTGCGTCCTTTCCTCCTGATTCCTTTATATGTCACTGATATTTCAGCCCTCCCACTCCACTCAACCTCCCAGTAACAGCATCCAGTCAGACTCTCTCTACACACAACCTGCTTACAGTAATCAAATCTGTCTGGATGATCAGGATACGACTGCTGTTGCTCCCACACACACGTCACCTTTCTGTTCCCCTCAGATAGAGAGAGACGTGTGTGTGCTGTGTTTTGGTCCAGTGTGAGATCACACGCATCTAAACACAAGAAGAGACATTAGAGGAGAGATCATAAATATTGTGTGTGTGTGTGTGTGTGTACATTATATTTGATTCTTACATTTTCTTAGTCCTGGTTTGATTCTGATCTTCCCTGCATGTTCCAACCTAAAGAAACACACACACACACACACACACACACCGAGATAATAGTTCTGTCTCTCTCACACACAAAAATAATGGATATGTCTGTCTGTCTGTCTGTCTCTCTCTCTCTCTCTCTCTCTCTCTCTCTCTCTCGCTCTGTCTCACAC
>NC_137497.1:24771220-24776220 GCF_041902795.1 Electrophorus electricus | reverse complement strand
CCTGAATGCAGACAAGATCAAGAAGATGATTGTTGACCCAAAGAGGAAGGAGAAGCTGCAGCACACCCCACTACAGACAGGAGAGATGGATGTGAACTCCTTCACCTTCCTGGAGTTCACATCAGTGAGGACCTCACCTGGACCTACAACACACACCACATCAGTGAGGACCTCACCTGGTCCTACAACACACCCCACACCAGTGAGGACCTCACCTGGACCTAAAACAAACACCACATCATAAAGAAATCCCAACAGTACCTGCTGTGTCCTCTGTTTATGTACGATACACAACATGACCTGCAGGTTAACACTCTCCTGACACCAGAACTCTGAAAATGTTCAGCTCTTGTTCAGTTTTATTGACAACAGGAGGAAACGTGAAACTGAATCACATTAAAGACAAATCAACAACAAGCCAGCCACAACAAGTACCGATATACACAAAACACAATGCAGCAAACTTCACAGAGAATAACATTATCCACCAAATAATGATCTGTGATTACAAATAACAATACAATAAACTACACACAACCACAATGTTTTCAAAAGGTATGAGATGTACGCAGACAACTGCATTAGCACGGCTATAATAACTATAATAACTACAATAACTAGAACTCTTGGAGTTGTATTTTCTCACTCTACGATCACTACACACATTAACCGACTCACTGCTACTGACACCCTGTGGTTCTTAAATGAATTACAACTAACCTCAAAAAATGGAACAAAGTTTATAAACTCCTGACAGAACAGCATCTGTACTTCCTGAGGAGGCTGAGGAAATGTAGCATGTCAACTAAAACTCAATAGTTCATACAGGAGAATGATGGAGAGTGAACTCACCAGCCACCACAGTATGATATGGGAACTGCACTACTCAGGAATGGAAGACTCAGTTTTCAGTACTTTCTCATTCTCACTCTTTCATAAACACACACAGACACCAACACAGAAACACACACACACACACACACACACACACACACACACACACACACACACACATACATGTAAGCACACACAAACAAACTCACATACACATGCACACACTAACGTTCCATACCTGAGAGTGTCCAGTCTGCAATGGGGATCCTCCAGTCTAGCAGAGAGCAGCTTCACTCCTGATTCTCCTGGGTGGTTGTACGTCAGGTCCAGTTCTTTCAGGTGGGAAGGGTTTGACCTCAGAGCTGAAGCCAGAGAAGAACAGCCTTCCTCTGTGACCAAACAACCAGACAGTCTGCAGAAAGGAAGGAAACAGTTAGAGAGACAGAGAGTGAAATGCACTTCCAGAGCAGCCTGCATGGGGCAGCTAGAGAGGCTGGTAACTGTAGTGGCAGGTTCCTCCACTCTCATCTCCAAGATGGCGTCCTCCATGGCAGACGGCTTTATTCACTCTTCTCCAGATCGCTGCTGTCTGTGTTTATTTTAGCTCTTATTTTTATTCAGCCCTTCATAACTCTAGTGCACTATTAACCTACATCAGAAGAACCCTAAAGCTGGACTTACACTGTGTGATTTCAGTGGTCTTATAAGACTGTTACATTTCAGACTGTATGAGATGATGCCAGTAAATTCTTGGCAGAATTCTACATCTGGCTGTGATAACAGGAGTAATAACACTGTCACATTTATGGAGCTGTGAATCAGAGATAAAGTCTAAGAATCCTAAGCAATGCATACTTTTTTTTTTAAAGTTGCAAAGCTAATGCCAGATTTTCACAAGTGTTTTCCTCAAGATTACAGATAGCTAGACTGCAAGTAGATACAACAGACATTACAATATACCCTACAGTAGATACAACAGATATCACAATATACCCTACAGTAGATACAACAAATATTACAATATACCCTACAGTAGATACAACAGATATCACAATATACACTTCAGTAGATACAACAGACATTACAATATACTCTACAGTAGATACAACAGATATCACAATATACTCTACAGTAGATACAACAAATATTACAATATACCCTACAGTACATACAACAGATATCATAATATACTCTACAGTAGATACATTATTACAATATACTCTACAGTAGATACAACAGATATCACAACATACTCCATAGTATATAGTATAGTGGATTTATTTTGTCATTATGGGAAATTTCTGAGAAATAGATATCCAAAATCAGCATATTGTAAACGAGTACACAAATTCCCCTAATGGTAGTATGACTTTAATATGGGATTATTAAACTTCCGCGTGCTGTCCGGACAGCAGAGTCCCTCGCAGTCTTCAAATACAGACTGAAGACCCATCTGTTTGTGGAATATTTAAATGACCACTGATCCTGCTCCTATGTTGACTAACTGAAACTCTAGTACTTATTGTAGGGTGATGTTTATTACTCTGATGTTGACTGCTCCTGTGTTGACTAACTCTAGTACTTATTGTTTACTACTCTGATGTTGACTGATCCTATGTTGACGAACTCTAGTACTTGTTTATTACTCTGATGTTGACTGCTCCTGGGTTGACTAACTCTAGTACTTGTTTATTACTCTGATGTTGACTGCTCCTATGTTGACTAAATCTAGTACATATTGTTTACTACTCTGATGTTGACTGCTCCTATGTTGACTAACTCTAGTACTTGTTTACTACTCTGATGTTGACTGCTCCTGTGTTGTCTAACTCTAGTACTTGTTTTTTACTCTGATGTTGACTGCTCCTGTGTTGACTAACTCTAGTACTTATTATTACTCTGATGTTGACTGCTCCTGTGTTGTCTAACTCTAGTACTTGTTTATTACTCTGATGTTGACTGCTCCTGTGTTGACTAACTCTAGTACTTATTATTATTCTGATGTTGACTGCTATGTTGACTAACTCTAGTACTTGTTTATTACTCTGATGTTGACTGCTCCTATGTTGACTAACTCTAGTACTTATTGTTTACTACTCTGATGTTGACTGCTCCTATGTTGACTAACTCTTTATATGTATTTTGCACTTCTAGGTATTAGCACTGATCCCTGTATCTCAACAGTATTCTAGTTCATTGGTATCTTGCACTCTAACCTACTTTACTGGCTAGAATCTGTTCTATGAGGAAATGACAAAGCACTTTTCTAAGTCATTCTGAATAAGAGCATCTGCCAAATGTTGTAAAAGTAAATATAAATGTACTCTTACGTGGTCATGGAACTGTCTTGGCTTTATGGGACATTTCTGAGAAATAGATATCCAAAATCAACCTGAATGAAATGAGTACATGAATTCAGCTAAAGGTATTATTTTAATAGGAGTTTATGAAAAATGGTAGAGTGAAATTTGTCCAAACTTACTCTGCTGATACTCTCCAAATTCAGTCTATACAAAATTAGTGCATTATTTCGCCTAAAGGTAGTTTGAATTTAATATGGATTTATAAAGACATTGTACAGTAAAATGTGTCCAAACTTACTCTGCTAATAGTCAAGGGCTTCTACTCACATGTGGTAGTGTAATTGTTTTTGCATTTTGTTAAAATTCAGAAAAATATATAAAACTTCAATATAGATTTATTAATGATCTGGTGATGGCCAAGGGCCATCATTCAATTGGCAGTGGAATATTTCAGCCCTGGAGTTCCCCTGCCCTGCACATTTGCCATATTTCAGTAGTGATAACCCGTTTCAGCTGGCAGTCAAGATCTATAATAACCTTCTGAGAAACATTATGTAGAAAAAGCATTTTTCACAATGCTTATTAAGCTGTGTAAATATATTACCAATTGTGTTTAATCTAATTACGCAATTAAACTAGTTCAATCAAGTAAACTGTATTTTGTAGTTTTAAATGTAGTAAACGTGCATGTCCATCAAAGCTCTTAAAATTACGCGTTTCTTTGCTTAAGAAGAGTTGGATTGCGGTGAGCGGCGAAATACCGTAAAATCACGCATATAGGACCATTGAATTTAAACCGCGGATGACTTGACCGTGAATCGCTAAAGCGCGGATAGCATGATCGCGGTTGTAACCTAGTGACCACCCGTAACCTAGTAACCACCTGTAACCTAGCTACAAGGTTTAAATGTCTTTAAACTGATGTAGGTGACCTGACTGATTAATACACAGCTGTGCTTCATGAACACCAGATGTTATAAATCACATCCCCGTCAAATCTCCCGTCACACCCTCACCCTCCTCCCTCCTGCTCTCAACTACGTGAAGATCCAACCGCATTTCTCCTAAAGACTGTAACTTGATTGTTGCAAAGACAAGAAGTCAAATCTTGCTTATTGACGGTTTGGTCAAATTGTTGAGACTGTTAGCTGGTTAGAAATCTGTGGTGAACAGTAAACAACTAAACAAATCGACATAGCTAGACTTTCTTTGCTAATAGCTAGTTAGCTGTTATCCATGAATGACGATCATAGATTCAGTGAAAAACTCATACAAGCTTTGTCTGTCTGTCTTAGTCCATCTACTTTTACTTTTTGTCTGTCCCTTTCTGGTATTTTCCTTTTCTCTTGGAAATCACCATAGCAGCAAATATCCTCCAATTCCAGTTTGAGATTTTCTGTCATTTTCATGATCCACTACAGTTCTCTTCACCTCAGTAAGTTAAAACAGCTCCCCTGATGCTATTGGCCACTGTAATGACGCCATTCAATATTCTGACGCCCCGGCCGTCCTAGCACATATGTGATTGCATCAAATTACTGTCACTCAAATTGAGAAACTTGTCACTCATATTTCTGTTACTGCTGGATACAAGTGCTTCTTGGATATTCATGTTATTACTGCCTTTATTTTTTTCAAATGGCACAATTTTAAGAATTTGTGGTGTTTTTATTGTACCTTTTGACATTTTTAATACGTCAACATAGACTTCCTAAAAACACAATGGCAACAATCACAAGGTTATTACTGTATTTCTAGACCAAACTGTTTTCTGCTGTTTCATGTGCTCCCAGTTTTAATTGAAAAAAAATATTAGGAACATTATCTTCACTACATATAATGGTGTTATACTGTTTCTGACCA